>NC_086321.1:189015007-189120007 GCF_036172605.1 Pelobates fuscus | reverse complement strand
TCACTTGTATCTGACAACTCAGCAAAGGAAGCAGCAGCGGGTACAACATCATCATCATCATACCGTACGTCCATGTGTGTAATGCTGCCTGACTGAGACATATCCCTGTTATCTACATCCTCTAGCAATAATGGTTGCGCATCAGGGATTTAGGGGTGATTATTTCTGATGACTTAAAGGTAGGTAGACAATGTAATAGAGCAGCAGGAAATGCTAGCAGAATGCTTGGTTGTATAGGGAGAGGTATTAGCAGTTGTGACAAAAGTACTCCTTTCCCTTGGTACCTTGTCCTGGGATTGGGGTGTTACACACAGTCTTTTCAGGCTTTAGAGACACTTCACACGCTGGATGAGGTAAATTGACTTGCTCTTTTATTGAGGTTCCAAAATAAATGCACAGTAAGGTATAAAGGTAACAAAAATATATCAAACAAAAGCCTTGCTCTTCTGAGCACTAACTAAACAAAATAATCAGCTAACTGGGTTGGATGGCTTGTCCATTTCCCAACATAAACATAAACAACCTTACTGCTTCAGGGTTTTCAGCTCTCTGTTTCCACTCACAGAAACCAAACACAATCTCCCTCCCTCCTTGGCAGGGGAGTACTTAATAGCACTGCTAATTGACAATACTTTTCAGGTGAGTTAGATTAGGATTCAAACTCTGGAACTGGACTTCTCACCTGTAGGTTACAAGCAACTTCCAAAATGTGGAGTGGAGCACTGGCCCTCCCTACTCTCCAAGTGCTCCACCCCAGGGCCCAAATATACACATATTTAAAGTGCAACATTCATTATAACATAACACATTTCCCTGGGGCTAATTACACAAAGTAAGAACCTTGCAAAATCTGGGGAGGTATATAGGTTCCTTCCAGCACAATTCCTTGCTTTCGGTCACACATATTCCCCCCAGCTCAGACCTATTGGGTCGAGCGACCATGGACATTAGCGAGTGCATCCGCGAAAGACCATCTGCATTTCCCTGTTTACTCCCAGCCCTATGCTCTATGGAGAAATTATAGGGTTGCAAGCTAAGGAACCCGCGAGTTACTCTACTATTTTTCTCCCTGTTTTGGCTCATCCAAGTAAGGGGTGCATGTTCTGTCACTAGTCTGAATTTTCGTCCCAAGAGATAGTATTTAAGTGTGTCTACTGCCCACTTTATAGCCAGACACTCCTTCTCAACAATGGAATAGTTTCTTTCTTGGGGATTAAGCTTCCTGCTTAAATATAATATGGGGTGCTCCTCACCCTGAATTTCTTGAGAGAGAACAGCACCTAGTCCTACATCAGATGCATCTGTCTGTAAAATAAATTCTTTAGAAAAATCAGGTGTTACCAACACTGGTTGGGCACAAATAGCTTCTTTAAGCTTTCTGAATGCTTGTTCTGTCTCTGGGGACCATTTTACCACTACTGGAGCATTAGCTTTAGTAAGGTCAGTTAATGGGCTTCCAATTGTAGCAAAATTGGATATGAATCTCCTGTAATAGCCAATGAGGCCAAGAAATGTTCTCACCTGTTTCTTAGTCAGTGGTCTCGGCCAATTTCGTATGGCTTCAATTTTAGCAACTTGGGGTTTCACTAGTCCCCTACCAATAGAGTAGCCCAAATATTTTGCTTCCTCTAGGCCAATCGTACACTTATTAGGGTTAGCAGTTAAGCCAGCATTTTGTATTGAGTTAAGGACAGCCTGTACTTTTGGAAGGTGAGATTCCCAATCCTCACTGTGTACTACAACATCATCCAAGTACGCAGCTGCATAGCGCACATGCGGCTTTAGTATTCTGTCCATCATTCTTTGGAATGTGGCAGGGGCACCATGCAAGCCGAAAGGCAAAACTCTGTACTGAAATAGGCCATCACGAGTAGAAAATGCTGTCTTTTCTTTTGCTCGCTCTGTGAGTGGTACTTGCCAATAACCTTTGGTTAAATCTAGTGTAGTGAGGTACCGAGCTCTCCCAAGTCGTTCTACTAGCTCATCAACTCTAGGCATGGGGTATGCATCAAACTTAGAAATAGCATTCAGTTTGCGATAATCATTACAGGCTTTGGTACCAGCACAATTGGACTGCTCCAGTCACTTTGTGACTCCTCAATGACTACAAGATCTAACATTTTCTTAACCTCTGCTCTGATAGCTTCTCTGCGAGCCTCGGGTATTCTGTATGGTTTGAGATTGACCCTATTTCCTGGTTCTGTTAAAATGTCATGTTTAATCACGCTAGTCCTTCCTGGGACTGGGGAGAATACCTCTTTATTTAATCTAATAAACTCCTTAACTTCCCTTGTCTGGTGTATTGACAGGGTCTCTGAGATATTTACTTCGGGGTCAATATTACACTTATCATGGAAGGTTGAAGCCTCTGTAGTAACCAGAACTTCCCTTTCTTTCCATGGTTTTAGCAAATTGACATGGTATATTTGCACTTCCTTTCTTCTACCTGGTTGCCTTATTTTATAATTTACCTCTCCTACTCTTTCAATAATCTCATATGGCCCATGCCAAGTTGCCAGGAATTTGTTCTCTACTGTGGGAACCAGGACTAATACTCGGTCTCCTGGTTGAAATACTCGAATTCTAGCATTCTTATTATAGCTATTCTGCTGATTTTGTTGAGCCTTTTGCATGTGTTCTCTGACTATTGGCATAATGGCTTCAATACGTTCCTGCATCTGAGTTATGTGTTCTATTACACTGCGATGTGGGTTTGCTTCTTGTTCCCAAGTTTTCTTTGCTATGTCAAGTAATCCCCTGGGGTGTCTGCCATATAATAATTCAAAAGGTGAGAAACCCGTGGAAGCTTGGGGTACCTCTCTAATGGCAAACATTAAATAGGGCAATAGAAAGTCCCAGTTTTTCCCATCTTTATCAGTTACTTTGCGCAGCATAGCCTTTAACGTTTTATTAAATAGCTCAACCAAACCATCGGTTTGTGGGTGATAAACAGAGGTTTTGAGGTGTCTAATGTGAAGGAGCTTGCAGAGTTCCTTTGTAACCTTGGACATGAATGGAGTACCCTGATCTGATAGGATCTCCTTGGGAATCCCAACCCGGCTAAACATCATCATTAACTCTTTAGCAATGGACTTTGCTGAGGTTGTGCGCATAGGTATTGCCTCAGGGTAACGGGTAGCATAGTCTAGTACTACTAATATATACTGATGCCCCCTACTGGATTTTACCAGAGGACCCACAAAATCCATAGCAATACGTTCAAAAGGCACTTCAATAACAGGCAAGGGTACTAAAGGGCTACGGTAAGCCGTAAAGGGCGCAGTGACCTGACATTCAGGGCATGACGAACAGTAGTTTTTGATAGCTGCGATTACTCCAGGCCAGTAAAATCTCCTCAAAACACGCTCTCTTGTTTTGTCAACCCCTAGGTGACCCCCCAAAACATGGCTATGTGCAAGGTTTAACACAGTGCGCCAATAGGCTTGTGGTACTAACAGCTGCTTTGTAATAACGGACTCTTTTTTCTCAACTCTGTACAACAGATCATTATCCACTTCAAAATAAGGGTAAGAAAGAGAATTCCCTGGATTGACAGGGGATCCATTCCTTATAGAAATATTATTCCTGGCTACCAATAATGTTGGGTCAGACCACTGTGCACTTCTGAAGTTACCAGGCCTAACCTCTAAATCAACTAACTCTATATCTGGTTCAGAGCTTCTAGAAGGTCCCGCATTAGTTTGTTCTGGGTTTTCACCAACTAATGTTTTTACAGGGGAGTGCTGCATACTGTTAGGCGCATCATCATGATCTCTCTCATCTGCCAGAGTATCTGCAAAAGGAAATTCATCAGTCTGTTCACCTGATGGGTTTTCAAAACACGCCCATAGGTCTAGAAAATTGGGAAAATCCCTTCCAATAATCATCTCATGTGCCAGTTTTGGTACCAGCCCCACTCTGCAGTTTACAGTACCACACTGGGTTTTACAAGTATATCTGCAGTAGGGTAGTTATGTATATCCCCGTGCACACAAGCAATATCAACTTTTCCAGAGTTAACAATATGAGTATCCTGTAATAAGGATTGGTCTAGAAGGGTAACCATACTCCCTGAATCTAGCAATGCCTGTATATTTTTTTCCCCTCCACATTCACGGTACACCCAGGGTGACTATTCAAATAACCATTTTTTTCCACAGAACATACAACCTGTGAATAAAGTGCAATTCCTTCCCAATTATTACCAAAATTACACTCCATTGGTTCAACATTTTCAGGACAGTCTTTTGCAATATGTCCAAAGTTTCTGCATTTAAAGCATTTTATACCATAATTAGAACTTTTTGATTCATTTGTAGGCTCTTCCCACCTCCCAAAGTCTTTTTCTCTTTTAACAATGTCTCTTGGGTAATAAGACCCTGTTCTCTCATCAAAAGACCCCATTTTCCCTGGAACAGTCTTACCAGATTTGCTGGGGTTGTAGGTTTTCGGATTCTTGGGTCTCTCTTGGCCAGGAGGTTGAAGCAGTTCTACCGCTGCTATATACCGTTCAACCAATTCAACCAATTGGTCTGCTGTTTGGGGATTGCTCTGGCTGACCCACCGACGAAGTCCAATAGGTAAGCCTCTTAGGAATCTTTCCATCACCAGTTGCTCCACAATGCGGCTGGGTGAGTTGATCTCTGGCTGCAACCATTTTCTGGCAAGGTGTATCAAGTCAAACATCTGTGAATGAATCGCTTTATCCAGGCTGTAAGTCCATGAATGAAATCTCTGGGCACGGACGGCTGTTGTCACCCCCAGGCGTGCCAGTATTTCTGCTTTCAGCTTCTTGTAGTCACTGGCTTCCGCTGCTTCCAGATCATAGTATGCTTTCTGGGATTCACCAGTAAGAAATGGTGCTAGCAGACTTGCCCATTCCACTTCAGGCCAACCTTCTCGCTCAGCGGTTCGCTCAAATGCCATCAGGTAGGCTTCTACATCATCTGTGGATACCATCTTTTGCAAGTAGTGACTCACTCTGATCACCTTTGGACATTGTGGTGATTCTGTGGCATCCCTGGCCAGCCTTTGTGATAGACTCTGGATCTACTGTTGTATGACACATGTGGCATGCTGCTGCTCCTCTCTGAGCACTTGATGAGCTGCTGCCTGTGTTGCTTCAACTTGCTTGAATAAAGCATCTGTATTTTCCTTTTGAGCCAGTACAAGCTGCTGCAGTATTGAAATGCTCTCTTGCTGTATTGCATTATTCTCTGCAGTCCTCCTGTTTGTCTCTTGCTGTACAGCAGTGGACTGGAGCAAAGCTTTCATGACATCCTCCATTTTCTCAGCAGTCTCTTTCTCCCTACTTACAGACTTTGCCGTGTGCTGCCCGCATTCTCCACCATATGTGACAAAAGTACTCCTTTCCCTTGGTACCTTGTCCTGGGATTGGGGTGTTACACACAGTCTTTTCAGGCTTTAGAGACACTTCACACGCTGGATGAGGTAAATTGACTTGCTCTTTTATTGAGGTTCCAAAATAAATGCACAGTAAGGTATAAAGGTAACAAAAATATATCAAACAAAAGCCTTGCTCTTCTGAGCACTAACTAAACAAAATAATCAGCTAACTGGGTTGGATAGCTTGTCCATTTCCCAACATAAACATAAACAACCTTACTGCTTCAGGGTTTTCAGCTCTCTGTTTCCACTCACAGAAACCAAACACAATCTCCCTCCTTCCTTGGCAGGGGAGTACTTAATAGCACTGCTAATTGACAATACTTTTCAGGTGAGTTAGATTAGGATTCAAACTCTGGAACTGGACTTCTCACCTGTAGGTTACAAGCAACTTCCAAAATGTGGAGTGGAGCACTGGCCCTCCCTACTCTCCAAGTGCTCCACCCCAGGGCCCAAATATACACATATTTAAAGTGCAACATTCATTATAACATAACACATTTCCCTGGGGCTAATTACACAAAGTAAGAACCTTGCAAAATCTGGGGAGGTATATAGGTTCCTTCCAGCAAAATTCCTTGCTTTCGGTCACACAGTAGAAAGAGGGAAGTGCTCATGCCATTGTACAGAACACTGGTGAGACCTCACTTGGAGTATTGTACGCAGTACTGGAGACCGTATCTTCAGAAGGATATTGATACCTTAGAGAGAGTTCAGAGAAGGTTACTAAACTGATTCATTAATTGCAGGATAAAACTTACCAGGAAAGGTTAAAGGATCTTAACATGTATAGCTTGGAGGAAAGACGAGACAGGGGGGATATGATAGAAACATTTAAATACATAAAGGGAATCAACACAGTAAAGGAGGAGACTATATTTAAAAGAAGAAAAACTACCACAACAAGAGGACATAGTCTTAAATTAGAGGGACAAAGGTTTAAAAATAATATTTAGTATTACTTTACTAGTAAAGTAATATTTAGTATTACTTTACTGAGAGGGTAGTGGATGCATGGAATAGCCTTCCAGCTGAAGAAGTAGAGGTTAACACAGTAAAGGAGTTTAAGCATGCGTGGGATAGGCATAAGGCTATCCTAACTATAAGATAATTACAGAGATTAATGAAAGTATTTAGAAAATTGGGCAGACTGGTTCTTATCTGCCGTCACATTCTATGTTTCTATCACTCATTTCTTCAAACGGATGTGTAAATAACTCCTCTGACAGATAAAGTGAAGCGGCTGTGGTGCTAGTGTTGGTGCTGGCAGCAGGCGGGTGAGTGGTAACTTGAGAGGTGCCCGAAGCTAAGCTGGAGGTGGATGGTGCGTCAAGGTTCCGAGCGGCAGCTGTTGAAGATTGGGTGTCCTGTTTTAGCCAGTCAACTATGTCCTCAGAACTTTTCAAGTTCAGGGTACGTGGCCTTTGAAAATTGGGCATTATTCTATGGCAAAAGGGAATCACAGCGCCACAACCACGACGGCCCCTGCGGGGTGGCCTGCCTCTGCCTGTCATTTTTTTTTGATTAGTGGTACTATGCGTGCAAGCTACTGTGACAACAGATATGAGTGGCACTGTGCAGTGGCAGAAGTTGGCAGAGTACACGCTGTAGGCCTGACACACACGCTTGAAGACAACTAACTGCTATTCAATCTATAACAGTGAAAAAAGTTTTTGGGTTTTTAAATGCACGCTATTGTGACACCAGATTAGTTCAGACACATTCCAGCCAATTAGCAGCAGACCCTCCCTTCCAGACCCTCCCACCTCCTGTACAGCATCCATTTTAGATTAATTCTGAAGCTGCATTCTTAGTGAGAGGAGGGAAAGTGTAGCTGCTGCTGATTTGAAAGGGAAATGGATAGCTAGGCTAGGGTATTCAGTGTCCACTACAGTCCTGAAGGACTCATCTGATCTCTGCTGTAAGGACAGCACCCCAAAAAGCCCTTTTTAGGGCTAGAACATCAGTCTGCTATTTTTCCCTGTGTAATCTAATTGCAGTTGCCTGCCTGCCAGCTTCTGTGTCAGGCTCACAGTGGATAATATGCCCACTTGCCCAGTGCCACCACTCATATATGGTGTCAAGCTTGCAGTTAAAAAAAAAAAAAAATCACTGTAATAGATTAAATAGCAGTTAGTTGTCTGCAGGGCTGCCACCAGAAATTTTGGGGCCCCTGACACAGCCTACTGTCTGGGCCCCCCGGGGCCCGCCACCCAAGTCAGTCTACATGACCCGCCCCAAGTCCGCCCACATGAACCGCCCCCAAATGCACCCACAGGGCCCATCTTAAGTCCACCCACAAGGATGAAGTGTGTGTGTACTGAATTTGTTTATGTGTGTATAGTGGCTATAAAATGTGTGTAGTGGATATAAAGTGCGTGAGTAAAGTGTATACGCTGTTTATAGTGGATTCAGATTGTATGTTTGTGTAGTGGACAGAGTGTGTGTGTATAGTGAATGCAGAGTGTGTGTTTGTGCACTGGATGTAGTATGTGAATAGTGAATGCAGAGTGTGTGTTTGTGTAGTGGATGTAGTGTGTGTGTATAGTTAATGCAGAGTGTGTGTTTGTGTAGTGGAAGTAGTGTGTGTATAGTGAATGCATTGTGTGTTTGTGTAGTAGATGCTGTGTGTGTGTTATGGATGATGTGTGTAGTGGATGCAGTTTGTGTGTTTATGTAGTGGATGATGTGTGTGGTTGTGTAGTGGATGATGTGTGTGGTTGTGTAGTGGATGCAGTTAGTGTGGTTGTGTAGTGGATGATGTGTGTGGTTGTGTAGTGGATGCAGTGTGTGTGTTTATGTGGTGGATGATGTGTATGGTTGTGTAGTGGATGCAGTGTGTGTGTTTATGTAGTGGATGATGTGTATGGTTGTGTAGTGGATGATGTGTGTGGTTGTGTAGTGGATGATGTGTATGGTTGTGTACTGGATGATGTGTATGGTTGTGTGGTGGATGATGTGTATGGTTGTGTGGTGGATGATGTGTGTGGTTGTGTAGTGCATGATGTGTGTGGTTGTGTAGTGGATGATGTGTGTGGTTGTGTAGTGGATGATGTGTGTGGTTGTGTAGTGGATGATGTGTGTGGTTGTGTAGTGGATGATGTGTATGGTTGTGTAGTGGATGATGTGTATGGTTGTGTGGTGGATGATGTGTATGGTTGTGTGGTGGATGATGTGTATGGTTGTGTGCCCAGCATGCATTGCGTGCCGCGGAGCGTTGTCATGACAACCCGCGGCAACGCTTTACTGCTGTGGCTCGCGAGAGTGCTGGAGGGGAAGGTAAGTATATCGTGGGCCCTGCTTGGAAGCCAGCAGGGCCCGCAGAGGCATATATACATAGCGGTACTCGCTATGTATATATGCAGATTGAAGGGCTGGGGGCCCGGGCATGCAGAGGATTACCTGTGCACTCCGGGCCCCCCAGGACCGCCGGGCCCGTGACAACCGTCATGGTTGTCACACCCTGATGGCGGCCCTGGTTGTCTGCAAGCGTCTGTGTGTCAGGCCTACAGTGTCTACTCTGCCAACCTCTGCCAGTGTACTTTGCCACTCATATCTGGTGTCACAATAGCGTGCCTTTAAAAATAAAATATTTTTTTGACTGTAATCTAATAGCAGTCAGTGTCCTTCAAGCGGGTGTCAGGCCTTCAGCGTGTACTCTGCCCACCTCTGCCACTGCACTTTGCCACTCATATCTGGTGTCACAATAGTGTGCATTTAAAAAGAAAAAAAGTTTTTGACTGTAATCTAAGAGCAGTCAGTGTCCTTCAAGCAGGTGTCAGGCCTTCAGCGTGTACTCTGCCAACCTCTGCCACTGCACTTTGCCACTCATATCTGGTGTCACAATAGCGTGCCTTTAAAAAGAAAATATTTTTTTCACTGTAATCTAATAGCACTTAGTTGTCTTCAAGCGGGTGTGTCAGGCCTTCAGCGTGTACTCTGCCAACCTCTGCCAGTGCACATTGCCACTCATATCTGGTGTCACAATAGCTTGCATTTAAAAACAAAAAAAGTTTTTGACTGTAATCTAATAGCAGTCAGTGTCCTTCAAGCGGGTGTCAGGCCTTCAGCGTGTACTTTGCCACTCTTATCTGGTGTCACAATAGCGTGCCTTTTAAAAAGAAAAAAGTTTTTGACTGTAATCTAATAGCAGTTAGTTGTTATCAAGCAGGTGTGTCAGGCCTTCAGCGTGTACTCTGCCAACCTCTGCCACTGCACTTTGCCACTCATATCTGGTGTCACAATAGTGTGCCTTTAAAAAGAAAAAAGTTTTTGACTGTAATCTAATAGCAGTCACTGTCCTTCAAGCGGGTGTCAGGCCTTCAGCGTGTACTCTGCCATCCTCTGCCAGTGCACATTGCCACTCATATCTGGTGTCACAATAGCTTGCATTTAAAAACAAAAAAAGGTTTTGACTGTAATCTAATAGCAGTCAGTGTCCTTCAAGCGGGTGTCAGGCCTTCAGCGTGTACTCTGCCAACCTCTGCCACTGCACTTTGCCACTCTTATCTGGTGTCACAATAGCGTGCATTTAAAAACCCCAAACCTTTTTTTCACTGTTATACATTGAATAGCAGTTAGATGTCTGCAAGCGTCAGAAACTCACCCCCTTGCCCGGCGTCTGACAGCTGGCTTGTCTGAACTATTAGCCCAGCCAGCTTTTACCATAGAAGCTGGTGGAGTCTGAGGCATTCAAAAAATTTGTAGCTATTGGGACACCGCTGTGGAAGGTACCTGGCCAAAATTTATTTGCACAAAAGGCAATCCCCAACCTGTACTCGATTGTGCAAAAGGAAGTAATGGCATGTCTGGCACACAGTGTTGGGGCAAGGGTCCATATGACCACTGACACCTGGTCTGCAAAGCATGGTCAGGGCAGGTATACCACCTACACTGCGCATTGGGTAAACCTGCTGACAAGCATGGAATGCATGGCTCTGCAGAGGAGTTGGTGACACCGCCACGACTTGCAAGCAGGCCTGCTGCCACCTCCTCTACTCCTACTACTCCATCCTCTTCCATAACCACCTCGGAGTCCTCTTCTGATGCTGCGTCTTGCTCCACATCAACGGCACCCCCCCAGCTCCCCAGGAACTATTCCACATCCCAGATATGGCAGTGTCACGCCGTCTTGGAGTTGACTTGCCTGAAAGCAGAGAGTCACACCGGACCAGCACTCCTGTCTGCCCTGAACGCACAGGTGGAAAAGTGGCTGACTCCGCAGCAACTAGAGATCGACAAAGTGGTTTGTGACAACAGAAGAAATTTGTTGGCGGCATTGAATTTGGGCAAGTTGACACATGTGCCATGCATGGCACATGTGTGTAATCTGATCGTACAACACTTTGTGCATAAGTACCCATGCTTACAGGACGTCCTGAAGAATGCCCGGATCTGCTTGGGGGATGTCCGGAGGAGTACTCATAGATCACTGTTCAAGGTCTGTTTGTCTGGATAACCCATCAGCATTGCCATTTTGCTTCCCAGGGCGATAGTGAATTGTAAAGTCAAAAAGCTGTAGCGCCAAACTCCAGCACAACAGCCTGGCATTGTCTCCTGACACCGTGTTCAACCACACCAATGGGTTGTGATCTGTGAGTAAGGTAAACGGTTGTCCATACAAGTAAGGTTGCAGCTTTTTGAGGGCCCACACCACCGCCAGGCAGTCCTTTTCAATGGCAGTGTATCTACTTCCCTGGGTAAAAGTTTCCGGCTTAGATAAGCCCCGGGTTGCTCACCGCCATCTGCTCCGACTTGGCTCAGTACTGCTCCCAATCCAAACATAGAAGCGTCTGTATGGACGAGAAAGCGTTTAGTTGGATCAGGAGCAGAAAGTACATGTGATTTAATAATCGCCGTCTTGAGCTGTTGAAAGGTCTGTTCACACTCTGGGGCCCATACTACTATCTTGGGGAGGTTTTTACGTGTTAGATCCGTGAGAGGTTTAGCTAGGGTGCTGTAATTAGCTACAAATTTCCTGTAGTACCCTGCGGTACCCAGGAATGCGAGGACCTGGGTTTTAGTGCAGGGGGTTGGCCACTTGGCAACTGCCTCTATTTTAGCGGGTTCTGGTTTCTGTAGTAGGCTCCCGACTCTGTGCCCTAAGTATTGATCTTCTGCCATTCCTATATGGCACTTACTGGGCCCTCTCTCACTCCCTCTCCCCACCTGCTGCCAGCAATGTGCCTGCGGACCAGGGAGGGAGAGCTCTGATCTCCCTCCCAGGTCCGCAGGCACATTGCAGGGCTGGCACTTGGGCAATGTCAGCTCTGCATTAGCCGGCGTGGGGAGAATCTCGGGGGGCGGGGTAATTGCCCCGTTGCCCCCCCCCGGATCCACCAATGACGCAACAGGGATTAAACTGATAAGAATAGTACTACTAAACACACCTTATAATAACGCAGAGAGAGGCAACGCAGAGAGCGGAGTCTGAAGAAGAGGAGTCAGAGGAGGAAGGTGGCTTTGAGGAGGTGGAAGACCAAACACAGCAGGTGTCCCAGGGGGCTTGTTGTCACCTTTCGGGGACCTTTTGTGTTGTACGTGGCTGGGTGGAGGAAGAGACCTTCAATGACATCAGTGAGGACAAGGAACGGGACATGGCTAGCTTGGTATCCAACCTTGTGCAAATGGGGAGTTTGCGGTTGTGCAAATGGACTGTTTGCGGTTGTTTGCGGTGCGTTAAACGGGGAGTTTGGTCTGTCACTGTGAAGCGGGCGTAACCCTTACACTACCTGATCAATACAACATCATACAGTAGGTCCCCCCCTTCATTATTTTTATGGCCCCACCCACCGCTCACGGGTGGGGGCGGGGGGAGGACAGTAGGTCCCCCCGCCCATTGTGATTTACGGCCCCCACTCACCGCGCAGGGGTGGGGGCTGGGGGGGAAGGACAGTAGGTCCCCCCCTTATCCTTATTTACTGAATATTCCCCTGTATAACAATGTTTGGCATTTAGTGAATATTCCCTATTCTGCTCTGTGTCAGTGTGTATCAGGGTCTTTGAGGACAGGTGTCAATCCAAATCTGCCAAGTGACCCTATGTAGGGAGAACAGTCCCTATTCTGCTCTGTGTCCGTGTGTATCAGGGTCTCTGAGGACAGGTGTCAATCCATATCTGCCAAGTGACCCTATGTAGGGGGAACAGTCCCTATTCTGCTTTGTCAGTGTGTATCAGGGATCCTTAGGATAGGTGTCAATCCATACCTGCCAAGTGACTCTATGTAGAAGGAACAGTCCCTATTCTGCTCTGTGTCAGTGTGTATCAGGGTCTCTGAGGACAGGTGTCAATCCAAATCTGCCAAGTGACCCTATGTAGAGGGAACAGTCCCTACTCTGCTCTGTGTCAGTGTGTATCAGGGATCCTTAGGACAGGTGTCAATCCATATCTGCCAAGTGACCCTATGTAGGGGGAACAGTCCCTATTCTGCTCTGTGTCAGTGTGTATCAGGGTCTCTGAGGACAGGTGTCAATCCAAATCTGCCAAGTGACCCTATGTAGGGGGAACAGTCCCTATTCTGCTCTGTGTCAGTGTGTATCAGGGTCTCTGAGGACAGGTGTCAATCCATATGTCAAGGTGTCAATCCATATCCATTGTGATTTAGGAATGTTAGGTGATTTATGCCCTTTATGGATTAAAACCAGACTCTGCATCAACTGTGTAATTTCCCATGGGAGTTTTGCCATGGATCCCCCTCCGGCATGCCACAGTTCAGGTGTTAGTCCCCTTGAAACAACTTTTCCATCACTATTGTGGCCAGAAAGAGTCCCTGTGGGTTTTAAAATTCGCCTGCCCATTGAAGTCTATGGCGGTTCGCCCGGTTCGCCGGTTCGCGAACGTTTGCGGGAAGTTCGCGTTTGCCGTTCGCGAACCGAAAATTTTATGTTCGCGACATCACTATCCATGACTGTAATTTTGCAATGTTTTACATAAGGCAAATGGCAAAAGAGAATAATACAGTTAGATCTGTGCATTTTTATTAATACAGTTAGAAGCATTCAGAGGAAAGTGAAGGGAAACTGAAGATATTTCTATAAAATATATATTTAAAATGCTTTAGATCCCCTATGTAATTAACATGAACTGAAATGTGCTGTAATCAGATCTTGTCATTTTAAACAATTAGTAATGGTAAATCCAGTAATGCCTTCCGTTAACTTTGAGTAACTATATATAGTGAGATCAGAAATAATTCTGCATCATGTTTTTCAGCTTAATCATGATGGTTGGTCACCATAAAATGTGATGTAGTTGTAGGAAGATCGGAGAGTCATTAAGTCTAGTGTGTGATGAATCTATTATATTGAACAGCATCTCTGATACAGTCTTTAACCTTCTGGTTTCTTAATGTGTAAATGAACGGATTTAATAAAGGACCGATTACAGTGCTTACCAAATTCACCACTTTGTCTGTTTCTATTGCATATTTTTTGGGTGGTCTGATTTCAATAAATATGGCACTTCCAAATACTATAGACACCATGGTGAGGTGAGACAAACATGTAGAAAAAGTCTTCTGTCTTCCTGTGTCTGATGGCATCCTTATTACAGTTGACACAATCAGCATATAAGATATAATTGTAAGCAACAAAGGTCCAATTAGGAAGAAAACAGACGCTATAACTTCATAAAACTTGAGGGAACTTATATCTGCACAGATTAATGCCATAAAGGCAGCACTTTCACAATAGAAATAATCCACAACCTGGCCACAAATTGGCAGTGATGGGATGATCAAGGTAGGATACATTAGACTGGAGAATGAACCGATAAAACAGCCAGCCACTAACTTTATACAGGTGCTTTTTCTGATGATGGAGCTATATCTGAGTGGGTAGCAAATGGCAACATAACGATCAAAGGACATTACAGTCAAGAGGAGGAAGTCGGAAGAAGATATAAAAATGTAAAGATAACATTGTGTAAGACACTCATTCCTAGAAATAACTGATTTTTGTACAATAAGTGTGACCAAAAGTGTAGGTATCACAGTGGAAATTCCGCAGATTTCCATAAAGGACAGGCAAACCAGGAAAAAGTACATTTGTGAGTGAAGACGGTAATCTGCACAAATTATAACAATTATAAATATATTTCCAGCTAATGTAACAAGGTAGACCAGTAACAGTGTTACAAACATGAATATGTGAACTGTAGAGGTTACTGAAAACCCCTTCAGGATAAATTCTGTGATCAATGATTTATTTGTTACTTCCATTTCTTGTTAATATCCTATGAGGATAAAGTTGGTTACAAATAAACAACAAAACATTCAATATTTTTATTCTTCGTTGTAAGGTGGGGTTCTGGAAAAGTATCAATTGGTCTGATTTACAAAAATCTGTGTTAAAGGGACACTATAGTCACCTGAACAACTTTAGCTTAATGAAGCAGTTTTGGTGTATAGAACATGCCCCTGCAGCCTCACTGCTCAATCCTCTGCCATTTAGGAGTTAAATCCCTTTGTTTATGAACCCTAGTCACACCTCCCTGCATGTGACTTGCACAGTCTTCCATAAACACTTCCTGTAAAGAGAGCCCTATTTAGGCTTTCTTTATTGCAAGTTCTGTTTAATTAAGATTTTCTTATCCCCTGCAAGAGCCTCCTGTATGTGATTAAAGTTCAATTTAGAGATTGAGATACAATTATTTCACGTAAATTACATCTGTTTGAAAGTGAAACCAGTTTTTATTTTCATGCAGGCTCTGTCAATCATAGCCAGGGGAGGTGTGGCTAGGGCTGCATAAACAGAAACAAAGTGATTTAACTCCTAAATTACAGTAAATTGAGAAGTGAAATTGCAGGGGAATGATCTATACACTAAAACTGCTTTATTTAGCTAAAGTAATTTAGGTGACTATAGTGTTTCTTTAAATTGTTTTTTTTTTTTTTTGCTAAAACAAATCAATACATATTATAACATTAGAAACTGCAACTTTACATCTTCAAAAGTCTAAAAATCAGATTCTAAATTACTGTGTAGTCGGAAACTGACCAAAACTCTAACGCTGTGTTTCATTTACAGTGCCAGTGGCTTGTTTACCACATATTAACCCCTTAAGGACACAGCTTCAGAAGCTTGTCTTACGCTTAATTACACACGCAATTTTTGCATTTTCTTGCTGTATGCGTATAACTGCAATTTGCATCTCTCTCGTTTATTGCACCAACACATATTATATACTGTTTTTCAAAGGACAGAAAGGGCTTTAATTTTATGTAATATATATATATATATATATATATATATATATATAAACAAATTCGGAATCTGGCACTCTACCTTTAATGATTATCTCTTCAAAAAATGCCTTGGTGCTGCAGAGCGTAGATATGCAGGGAATAATGATTCAGAGCACTCCAAAGGGCTTGATGAAAAAAGTTTTATCTGTGTGAGAAGATCGACGTTTCGACCCGCAGGTCTTTATCAAGATAACATTAAATATAAAATGGTGTCTTTATATAACCACAGTAATTAACAGGAAATTACTTACCCCAATGTGACCGTGATGCCCCACCACCATGTGTAGCCGCTGTGTGATAATTACAATATGACGTGTAGCATGCGTCACAAGGTGATGACGTGAACCGTGTGTGTCCAATAAGAATCGTGAATGGGCGTCATGTATCTATGGCAACAACCATTACGTGCGCATGCGTGACAATGTGAAATACGGAACTTTTAAAACCAAGGAAGACAATCTAACGATTATTAATAAATAAAAAGATATATGAAGAAATTATATCACAGCCTGGATTTAGTCAACAGATGCATATCTAATATGTTAGCGTAGAAAATGCGCCACCCGTAAAGATTGTGGAGGAGCGTCATGTAACCATGGAAACCTCCTTAGCGTGCGCATGCGTAAAGAGATATATAGCTCTCAAAGGGACCTAGAAAAGGAGTATAATGTATATATGCGAAAAATATACTAGCAGTGTTCTGTCCTGCATAGATGAATAATACATATCGAAATGGTAATGGATCTAGTGAATGTGACTAATGTGGCGTGGTGAGAATATATAAAAGTAACGAGAAGTGAGATGAAAGTAGAGAGGAGAAAGTGTGTGGGATCCTGACAATGCAGGGAAATGAAAAGTGCTGAACGAGAAAAACGGGCAAACTAAAATATGTGTGATAGTGAAAATCCACATAGTGACACCAAATCGTGTGTGTGGACAAAGTGGGGGAAAAAAGGAGGCCTGAGCAGTGAATGGAAGTGTGTAGACAAAGTAGTGAATCTATATACATATGTACAGAATGTAAAGGTCTAGAACCACCAGGTATGGGAAGAATGTATTAATGTAACGTATAACATACAGGTATAGGCAATGAATTAATATATGACTATATATACCATATGGGTGAGCATAAGTATGAAGAAATAGTAGATAATTACTTCTAAGACTGGATATGAGAGACAACATTTAGCGATTGTCCAGAAAAGAATGAAAAGATATATATTCGTTAAGGCCTCTGGGGTGCACTGTGTCAAGCGTCCTTATCCAATACGTTTCACGTTGGAGCAGACTTTTGGAGCGATCACCACCTCTGGACAGTGGGGGGATATGGTCGATGGCAATAAATTTCAGAGTCGGGAGTCGATGGTTAGCTTCTAAAAAATGTTTAGCCACCGGTTTCTCCGTTTTGCCGTCCCTAAAGGCGGTCATAATGCCTGAGCGGTGTCCCCGCATTCTGTCTCGTAGTGTAAGGTCCGTCTTCCCCACATAGTAGAGACCGCAGGGGCATGAGATTAGGTAAACCACGTGATCCGTAAGGCAGGTGATGTGATGTCTAATGAGATATCGTTTTCCTGAATGTGGGTGGGCGAATGATGGACCTGTAAGCATGTGTCCACAAGTGACACAGTTGGTGCATTTGAAGCAACCCATCTTCGTGTATCCTTTTTTGGTCTCGTATTGGTTGGTGTAGTCACTTTTTACCAGAATGTCCCTCAGGTTACGGTTGCGGCTGAAAGCAATCCTGGGAGGGAGAGAGAATGTAGGGTGCAGTGTAGGGTCTGCAGCCAATAGGTCCCATCTATTTCGAATCACCTTCGCAATCCGATCGCTTGCTGTGTGGTACAGGAATGGTAATGTGATGATTGCTGGATCTTGTGGAGACGTAGAGGTTTTAGGCAGAGATTGATGAAAGATCTCAGTGGCTCTCTGTAATGATCGTTTGAGTATATGGGGCGAGTACCCCCTCTGTAAAAAAGATTGTTGCATGGTTTCCATCTGATCTTTGATGTTATCTGGATCTGAATTGTTCCGTAATACTCTAAGGAATTGAGAGATCGGGAGAGATCTCTTGAGCGCACCTGGATGGAAGCTGGTGGCATGTAGCACTGTATTGCGATCGGACGTCTTTTTGTATAAGGTGTATCCTATAGAGTTCTGTGTTCGATATAGCTCTACGTCAAGGAATTGGATCCTGTTAGTGTCACTACAGTGACTCAGACGTACAGGAGAGTCTATATTGTTTAGATCCTGGATCATGCTATCAAAAGATAAAGAAGAGCCTGACCACAATATCAAAATGTCGTCCACATATCTAAAATAAGATATGATGTTCGACTGATAGTTTGATAAAATATGTTGTTGCTCATAAGCATACATGTAGCTATTAGCGTAATTGGACGCTATGGCCGATCCCATGGCAGTTCCCGTTTGTTGAACATAAAAATACTTCTCAAAGCGAAAATAATTGTTGGTCAAAGGGAATTCTAGACATTCCAAAAGATACTCGATGGGGGGTCCCTGATATTGATCTGAATGGATCAAGATTTGTCTCATAGCCTCTAACCCCTCTGAGTGGGGTATTATGGTGTAAAGGTTTTTGACGTCTACTGTAGCGAGGGTAATGGGTCCATCCGGAAGAGAAATTTGTCCGAGGTGGGTGAGGAGATCCTGTGTATTCTTGAGGCATGTTGGTATAAGTAAGGAGGGTGTTTTGCAGTGGTGGTCAATGAACTTCGCCATTTTATATTTGATGTTATCTTGATAAAGACCTGCGGGTCGAAACGTCGATCTTCTCACACAGATAAAACTTTTTTCATCAAGCCCTTTGGAGTGCTCTGAATCATTATTCCCTATATATATATATATATATATATATATATATATATATACATATATATATATATATATATATATATATATATATATACTTATTTATTATTAAAAAATACAGAAAAATGAAAAAGAAAAGAAAAAGTTTGTGTTTTACAGAATATTTACAGAATATATAATGTGTCTGGGATTTTTATTTTTTTTTGGTAGTTACAGGTCACAAAGCACAAGGAGTAAAATAAACTTTTAATGTGGAGCGATTTTAGAATTTGGTATGTTTGTTTTGTAAGCGTAATAGCCATAAAAGAAAACAAAATTGCCACACAAAAGTATATATTTATAGAAAGTAGACATCACAGGCTATTGTCCTAAAGTTGTTTTGACACTTTCTCAGTAGCCATTTCACCGCCAATCTCTGCTAAATATTGGAGTAAAATTTAGTTTTTTGGCACACAAACTTATAACAAAGAAATTCTTATGTGTATTTTGTAAAGTTGGTTTGTGCTATTCCTGTATTAAGTTTTATTTTGTGTTAAGTTACTTCTGCTGAGTACAACGATACCCCCATTGCATGTCTTTGACACTATTTCGTGAAGCTACAGTGCCATATAGGAGACCTGTCCGTTTCAACATTTACATTAGAATTTTGAGAGGCGGATTTAATGGGCCTATGCTTCAATTTGGGGTATTATAGCAGTTTGACTGTTCAAAAAAAAACCACAAAGGCCTACCATTTGTAAAGGTAGACACTCCAGGGTATCTCATAAGGTGCATATTGTGCCTTAACATGCCCCCATTTTTTCACCAATATATGCCAAAGTATGTGGTAAAAAATAATTTGGGGCCTTTTTTACATAAGGATTAAATTTTTGCTGGGCATTTTGTACATTTCATAAGTGCCACTAAGTTCAAACCCCCCAAATTATGCTCAGCTAAGTCTTCTGAGTAAAACAATATGCCCAATGTATGACCTAGACACTATTTTGTGAAGTTACACTGCTGTAAAAGAGACGTGACAAGTTAAGGTTTTTAAGTGTGAATTTTCATGGAGGGTTTTGATGCGTCTGTGTCCCACTTTGGAGCTCTTGAGCAGGCTACATATTACAACTACACCATAAAGGCATACCATTCCTTAAAGAACACATCTCAGGGTATTTCAAAAGGCCTATTTTGAACCTTAGCATGGGATAATTTTTCTGCTAGCTTGTAGTAGTGGTAATATGCGTTTTTTGCCTTTTTGACACACAAAGTGAGTTTGCACAGTATATTTTGCAAATCGTATGTGTGCTACGACTGTATAATACTTCATATGTTGCTCAGCTATGTCGGCTGAGTACAGCAATACCCCCGTATGTACCTTTGCCTGGTATATGTGGACATCGGAGGGGCACATTTGGGACACAGCCATTCCAGTTCTTTTCAAATTTCACATTTTTACACTGTGCCCATGTCCCATTTTAGAGTATTTTACCAGGCTATATAATCCAAATACCCCATAAAGCCATGCCATTACTTAAAGAGGACATCCCAGGGCAATTTAAAAGGCATATTTTGAACCTTAGCGTGGGATCATTTTTCCGCTAGCTTGTACCAAGTGTAGTGGTAATGAGCATTTTTAATGTATTTTTTTACTTTGTACAACATTTTTTACTTTGTAAAACCCGTTTTTAAACTTTTTTTTTTACTTATTAAATGTTTTACACTTTCTTAACTTTTTTACACTTTTAAATTTTTTCTAAACTTTTCTTTTTACCGTTTACCCTTAACTAGCAGTAAGCAGCACTAACAATAAATTCCCACCTTTCCCATAACTCCCACCCACTCCAGCTAGCAAAATATATAATTATAAAATATTTAAATTAATTAAATAAATTGAACCCCTGAGGGTTAAAAAATAAATAAAAGAAAATCCTCAAGGGTTAAAATAAATTAGATTACAGTGTAATACTGTGATCTGTATTTTGATCACTGTAGGCAGTGATCAACTGGCAGGAAAGGGGTTACTTTTTATTTTGACTGGGTAAAGATGGAGTTATTTTTTTATTTTTTTTTTTTACTAACACGTTACTAAAAAAAATTTGTAACACTTTTTTTACCTTTTTAAAGCTTATTTTAAAACTTTTTAAAAAACTTTTTTTAACGTTAACCCCTAGTTAGCTTAACACCAAATTCCCCAATTCCCCACTATCTTCCACCCATCTCAGCTAGCTAAATATATAATTTCTAAATATTTAAATTAATTAATAAAATAAATGTAACCCCTGAGGGTTAAAAAAAATAATAATTAACCCTCAGGGATTAAAAAAAAACAGATGACATTAAAATGTATAGGGGTTAATTTTATTAAAGCAGGGGAAAGGGGGGGTGGGATTTAACTTTTTTTTTTTTTTTACACAGGGAGAAGAGGATCAGCTCTGATCCATCTCCCTGCACTTCACACAGAACCCGGAAGCATAGGGAGGCGGATGGTAAGTATCTGCAGCACATGTGCTCGCTCTGACAGCCTGTCAAAGTGAGCACTGCTGCAGGGGCAGCGCGATCCGGTGCACCCGGTCTGCCTCTAATACAGAGGCAGACCGGAGCACCGTTAACCCCGCGATCGCCGCGATTGCATCGGTCTGGGGTTAGCTTTTTAGTAAATTACGGAAATTTTACATCAACGGTCCTTAACTGAAGGACAAGGTTGACGGAAAATTTCCATCTGCGGTCGGGAAGGGGTTAAGTGCCTCTGCTCCTAATTTCATATTATAAGGAATCGATTGTCACAGTGTTTACACACATTTTAGGTAAAGCAATTCCCTGGTCCACAGAAATGGTTAATATGGCAAGATTTATAATATTGTATTTCTCAATGTATTATAATATTCTACAGATTTTATTTAATTTTGACAATCCTTACAATAATTAGGCTAACATTGTAAAAGAAATACACTCTTTCTCACACTTTTAATATTTTCTCAAGTTGGAGACTTTTGTTTTCTTATTCTTGTGTTTTTAGCAGGAAAATATAAAATACATTTTCATGAGGAATATTGGACTTTTGTAACATTCATTAATGTCAATGGAAGACCTTAAATGTGGCAGACCAGGATCCATATTTTTGGTTGCTTAATACATTTCAGTGGTGAGTCTAAACTAGGAATTCACACATATGAATAGTTGATGCGCTTATAGGACACCAAATAAAAAAAATAAAAATAATGGCAAACCTCTCAGATGAGTCCTACACTAACAATTCACCTTGCTTCAGGCAAAGACATCTCTGAGACAGAAAGGGGTAAACCCCTACATACAGGTGATACTCGAAAAATGCGATGATTATGGCTTACAGCTCATGAAAACCCCAAACCCACAATCTCAGTAAATTAGAATATAGTGAAAAGGTGCAATATTCAAGGCTCACAGTGTCCCACTCTAATCAGCTAAGTAAGCCATAACACCTGCAAAGGGTTTCTGCCTTTAAATGGTCTCTCAGTCTGGTTCAGTAGGAATCACAATCATGGGGAAGACTGCTGACCTGACGGTTGTGCAGAAAACCATAATTGACACCCTCCATAAGGAGGGAAAGCCTCAAAAGGTATATGTGAAGGAAGTTGCATGTTCCCAAAGTGCTGTATCAAAGCACATTAATAGAAAGTTATGTGGAAGGGAAAAGTGTGGAAGAAAAAGGTGCACAAGCAGCAAGGATGACCGCAGTCTGGAGAGAATTGTTAGGAAAAGGCCATTCAAAAGTGTTGGGGACTTTCACAAGGCGTGGACTGAGGCTGGAGTCAGTGCATCAAGAGCCACCACACACAGACGGAGTATCTACTTTTACAAATGGTAGGCCTTTGTGGTTTTTTTTTTGAACAGTCAAACTACTATAATACCCCAAATGGAAGCATAGGCTCATTAAATCCGTCTCTCAAAATTCGACTGTGAATACTGAAAAGGACAGGTCTCCTATATGCCACTGTAGCTTCACAAAATAGTGCCAAAGACATACAATGGGGGTGTCATTTTACTCAGCAGATGTAACTGAATACAAAATAAACCTTTGTACAGGAATAGCACACACCAACTTTGCAAAATACACATGAGAAGTTCTGTTATAAGTTTGTGTGCCAAAAAAACCCCAAAATAAAATTTTACTCCAATATTTAGCAGAGGTTGGCGGTGAAATGGCTACGTAGAAAGTGTCAAAACAACCTTAGGTAAATAGCCTGTGGTGTCTACTTTATTTAAATATATACGTTTGTGTGGCAATTTTGTTTTTTTTTTATTATTAAGCTTACAAGACAAACATACCAAATTCTAAAATCGCTTCACATTAAAAGTTTATTTTACTCCTTGTGCTTTGTGACCTGTAACTACCAAAAAAAATTAAAATCCCAGACACATTATATATTCTGTAAATCAGAACAACTAAATTAATTTATTTTTAATTACTTTCCTTAACCTGCACTAATTGTGCACACATTATTATTGCAAAAAATGTAAATAAAAATCAAAATTTTTCATTTTGTTTGCATTTTTCTGTCTTTTTTAATAATAAATAAGCATTTATGTATATATATATATATATATATGTTACATCAAATTAAAGCCCTTTCTGTCCTTTAAAAAACTGTATATAATATGCATCGGTGCAATAAATTAGTAAAATGCAAATTGCAGTTGAACGCAAACAGCAAAAAATGCCGTTGTCATTAAGTGAAAGACAAGCTTCTGAAGCTCTGTCCTTAAGGGGTTAAATACATAGCATTTAATATCTGCTATGTATTACTATGGGTTTATATATATCCCATAATAAAAGATAGCAGAGTAATAGCAGATCATAATGAAAATGTCAATTTAAATTGTGCAGGTATGTGCTACATAACATATGGAAATCATAGACTGCCATTTAATATGCAACTGTTGCTTTTTGATGAATCTGCTATTATGTATCATTTAAAAAAAAAGTATGCTATAGCATAGAAGGTATAAATTAAGTAAAATAAAACATTTTTATGATGGGGCTTTTATTTCTGTCCATTTTTAAGGCAAATTGAATGAGAGAAAGAGAGAGACATGAACAAATAATTTAAAAGTATGAATTGATTGCTTCTTGAATTTAAGTGAGAAATAGTTTGCAATTGTCACAAAACGTTTCCAAACTCTTAACGCGTTTTGTCTCTGATTACGTTACATTAGATATGATCAGCCATTTGACTCACCTGTTTGGCCAAGAGGAAATTACAAACCTGCTGATCAAAGTACCTATTTATACATAAATACTTGTTTGTATTGTATTGGTGCATCGTACTTGTTTATTGAACTACTGGGAATACATTTGCAAGAAAAGATCTAAGCATATTACAGTTCTCAAAGGATTTATACAAACTGTTTAAAAAATATTTTGTACAATCCATTATATGGATAATGCCAAATGTTAAGAATAATTATTTTCTCATTTGAATTTTTTTTTGTTTCGTAAAATAGTTAGGGTACGGGGTACAGAAGGAAGGGAGGAAACATCTTTTATATATATTTCAAATCCATATTCAATTTCAGCACCTGCTCTACAGATTATAAAGGAACATTTGCACATCAATGGTAGATTATACGAGCTTTAGTGTAACTATAATCTTAATTTCATTAATGACAGGAGGCAAATTTTGGCTTAGGTCTCTCTTTACTAGAACTCCACAGCCGCACATTAACAGAGCAGAAACAACCAATCAGAAAAATATAAAGTACAATGAAAGTCCTCTCCCCAAGCTGTGACAAAAACAAAGAACAGAAACAATCATATAAATATAACTGTAGGAGGAGGAACCAAATGAGTCCAACTGACGACCTTCATCCAGAAGAAGAATTTGAACGTGGATCCGTAGATGAACCATTAAACTGAAACGAGAAACAGAATCAAAAGATTTGGTTAACTAATGAAATATACTTTGAAAACATGAAGCCCCCATAATAATGCAGACAGTACAAAATCAATAGAAATCTCAACCCAAACTTTCCAGCAGAAAGGAAATAAGCATGTGACATACCTAAGCGGAAGCCTGAATAACAATCTATCAACCAGAGGTAGCCAAATTAATTGACAAAAAAAAGAACAAGGGTAGGGTGAAACTGGGAGGGAAATATTCACCTCCTGTCATTAATAAAATTAAGATTATAGTTACACTAAAGGTAGTATAATGTACAATTTTATAACATGACAGGAGGCTTCATATTTGCTGTTTTAATTCTCAGACAACAAGGTAAAAGAAACATGATCCGCTAGCCTGAAAAAAAAAATCACCGGAAAGTGTCCAGTCTGCCGAGCGTAGGATATCTGCTGAATGCGTTCCGAAGTTCGAATCCACACCCGCCAAGGATAACCACCATCTAATTCATCGTGCCAGAGGGAGGAGTACTTAGGCATTGGGGGTCATGAAAGTCTCATGCCCCGGAGGAGTCTGCAAACCAACAGGTCCTGACCAGGGCCGGCGCTACCTGTAAGGCAGACTAGGCAGCGCCGGCCCCCCTTATGCTGTAGAGAGCCTCAGGCGGCTGCAACTTTGCCCGGGCTGGTGCGTCCATGAGGGAGCACTGCCCGGGCGCAGCATGAGGAGAGGGGCTGACAGGAGGGAAGCGCTCAGCGCTCACTCCCTCACTGTAGCGTGGCCGAGCCCTGTATGGTCCGCGGGTACAGGAAGCATCTGTCTCCTGTACCCATCCGAACTAACAGGAATGGCACACTGAGTGTGCACTTCCTTTTAGTCTGGCCGGGTACAGGAAACAAAAGCTCCCTGTACCCGCAGACCATATAGGGCTCGGCCATGCTACAACAGAGGTAGGGGAGGGTGGGGGGATAAATGGAAAGGGAGGGTGGGGTGAATAAATGGAAAGGGGGGGAATAAATGGAAAGGGAGGGGGGGTAATAAATTGACAGGGAGGGTGGGGGGGAATAAATTCAAAGGGATGGGGAATAAATTGAAAGGGAGGGGAAAGAAATTGACAGGGAGGGGAATTGACGGGGTTGGGAGGGGGAATGAGAGTGGGGAGGGGAGAAGAGAGTGACAAGGTAGAGGGGAGAAGAGAGGGACAAGCAGGGGAGAAGAGTGACAAGGGAGGGGGGAGAAGAGAGGAACAAGGGGGGGAGAAGAGAGTGACAAGGGAGGGAGAGGGGGAGAAGAGAGTGACAAGGGAGGGGGAGAGATTGACATCCATCACACACACAATGCACCCCTTACACACAGAAAAACACAATGCATTACACACACAGACACACACACACGCAATGCAACCCTTACACACAATGCATTCCTTACACACACTCAATGCACCCCTTACAGACGCACACACTGCATCCCGTACATACACAGAAACACACCTTGCAGCCCTTACACATACAAACACAGATTGACACAATGCATTCTTTACACACATATCAGGACATCCCCTACTCCACCTCCTGTGAACAAACTCATTGGTGGAACATGAAGGGGGACCCTGGGACCCAGACCTTGAGCTGTGTAAAGGGCGTTAAAAACACAAATGGAGCCGCTTCCCATTCTCCCAGAACATTGATTTTTGTGACCACAGTTACAAACAGCCTCCAGAGAGCCTGTTCTACACCAGACCAGTGGAGCCAGACTGCAGCTAGAGCCCATTATCATCCTCATCTGGTTGTAAGTAGGCAATCTAGCATATTATTCGTGGCACTAATCTCACTTTACCTCACATTAAAGAAACACTATAGTCCCCAGAACCACTTCAGCTCAATGTAGTGGTTCTGGTGTCTATAGCCTGTCCCTGCAGGCCTTTTAATGTAAACACGGTGGCACTGCAGCACTTGCGTTAGTTAACATGGCAGATCATATGGGTGGGGCATTGTGATGTCATATGGGGGGGAGGGGGCGGCAAACTTTACTTTTGCCTAGGGCGGCAAAAATCCTTGCACAGGCCCTGGTCCTGACCAATGGGAAAACCTCGGAGGGGTCATGGCCCTGTAGTGAATGGGACCCGTGTAGATAGCCTGCGGAGAGGATGCCCACTATGCGAGCCAGCATCCTTAACGGGATCCAGTCCTCGGAAGTCCCCGGATTTTTACCTCACCAGAAATATGGAGCTGAAGAAACCCCCATCGTCCGGTGCCCACTGAACCGCGCCCTTTTCAAAAAGGGCTCGAAACTCCACATCAGGGACTGCTGTACACTCGAAGACACGGGAACCGGTGGAGGATGAACCTGTAACGGCGGGGAATGAAAATCTATGATAAAGCCCCTTACAGTCTGTAGCACCCACGCATCTGAGGAGACCTCCCACCACATATCCCTGCAGTGAAACAACCTGCCCATATGCAACAGAGTGGGAGGAGAACTGGTAGAAATGGGTTTCACCTGTAGGCATCCTTGCTTGCCCTCAAGCCCGCCTCTCTATACCTCGGTCCAACCTTTGGGGGTTTAAGGTCCATAAGTGGTAGGATAGGAAGAAGGATGGTGCATGGGATCCTCGGTGACGAGATGGCCAGAATCGGCTGGTGACAAGACTCCACTGTTGTTCAGCCCTGCCAAAAACATGGAAACTCTGTGGACGGAAGATCCTCTTCATTGAGGACTGGGCTTTGCTCAGGGTGGTGAAGAGGTTCACGTGCTTTTGAAGCTCCTTTATGAAGGGTTCTCCGAAGAGTAGACCCCGGACCAGGGGGCTCAGTTCCTTCGACCTCAAATCTGACAGTTTGGCGTCCATGCGTAAGAGGACCGCTTTTCTATGCTCTGTGTCGAGTGCAACGTTGGTATTGCCCAGCAGGCAAATAGAGCCCAGAGCCCAGTTCCGTATGGAAGCTGGGTCCAGAGCAGCACCCTGTGAAAAAGCCTCGTCAGCGAGCATGAGTATCCTGGCCAGGGGGCCAGGCATATCTAGCAGTTTGTCCTGTGCCAGCCGGAGGCTGCGCTCGACCCCTTTTTTAGGGTCACGCCCGGTACGTGTCATGTAGGTGTATACCATGGGGCAAATTCCAGGGTCAGGGCGACCTTATCCGGTAGCACCGGCCTGGGGCATTCCGCCCATAATCTCCTCCGCACTTTCCAGTCCAGAGGTCTGCGGACCCAGTAATGCAAGAACTGTGCCAGGTGGTCGGGCAGCAACCATTCATAGGATCTGGGGTGTCTGATGGACCGGGGGTCAAACAGGGGTTCACCCGTAGTGTCCAGGAAGACATCGTCATCCAGTAGGGAAACAAGTGTCCTTTGCGTGGAAACATCCCAGGTGTCACTGGGCCACATGGGTTGGCAGTGTCATCCTAGTCCCACCTGTCTTCCTCATTCAAGGGTGACTGGTCCACTCGCCATTCATCTAAGATAGCCATGGGCGGGGGGGGGGGGGGTATGTGGTACTTTTCCCCTTCATCAGAGAGGCACCTAGTCTGAGACCACTGGCCCCTGTCGCTTCACTGGAGCCTTGTCCTTCTAGAACCGTGGCTCAGGGCCTTCACCCTTCCAATAGTGCTTGTGCGCCCTTGCCTGATCTCTCTTGGGAGAATCAGACTCAGCCAAGTCATCTGCCATGTGAGGGGTCCCTCTAGAGCCCCAATCCTGCGGAGCTTGCAGGAGGGCCTGGCCAGGACATTTTCCACAGAGGCAGACACCGCCTCATTGATCATAGCCTGCAAGCTCCATAGCAGGGAGACTGTTTGCAATGTGACACCTAGGATACACAGAGGACAAGTGCCACCAGCAGAATAACTGGACGGGACCCCTATATAGTGGCAGAGGCAAGCTGGATAGCACATACAAGGTACAAGTGTATGCATGGGAATAGCCAAACCAGGGTCACCCAGCGGCAATGGCACAGACAGACCAGGCACAGACAGACCAGGCCAAACGAGGGCACAGTTAAGGGCAGGCCTAACCCCTGAGCAGAATAGCACTGATGTGTAAATCGGTGTAGTAGTAAATACAGCAGTGTAAGCAAGGGCAGGCCAAGAGAGGCCTCAGTGATGGGGCTGCCATCCACCCTGTAGTATGGATCCTCCCACTTGGGTGTTAACTTGGTGTCACCCTGGACAATAGACCCCTTAATGCAGTAAGGGAAACCAATAGGGCTGCAGGTACCCCCCCAAAAAAACAACAGTACCTGATATAACCAAAAAAATCCCGTTCAAGGAAGGTCCTGGGCCGTGGGGTAAGGTCAGGGGGAGACCGGGACCACGCTCCCCCGTGGTAGGCTGCACTCTCCTCTCTGCCCCCATCAACTGCGGGCCACGATTCCAGGTCTTTTGCGGTCCGGTGATGAGATGGAGGCAGTAATGGCGAGAGAGAGGGCCAGAACAACAAGGGGGCGCGAGGCCAGCAAGCCACTGGACGCCACTCTGGAGATTGGGGGGGGGGGGGGAGGCGGCTAAACGGCTGTCTGCTGCGATGCCTGTGCAAGGGGAATTATAGAAAGGGAAACACAATTGGAGGAAATTAAGGGGAACAAGGCAACCCAATGAAATCCAAAAGTGCAAAGTGAAATACATCCAAAGCAGAGCACCTACATAAAATTACAACTCAAACAAATATCAAATTAATATCAAACGAATTACAAGGAAATATTAAATAAATAAAGTCCACAGCCACCCACTAAGAAAAGGAGGCAGTAGTACTCTGACCTGTGCTTGATGTGGAGCAGCAAAGAAAGAGGAAGTAGTTGGTGGGGAGGGGACTTTTATTGTACTTTACTTTTTTTCTGATTGGTTGTTTTCTCTTTATGTTAATGTGCTGCTGTGGAGTTCTAGTAAAGAGAGACTTACGCAAATATGAAGCCTCCTGTCATGTTATAAAATCACAGTATAACATTGTACAATATAGGTTAAAGGCCACTACATATGTAGCATTACAGTTGCACAAAAGAGCAGAATTACATGGGTACAGAAGTGCACATGAAGGGTGTGGTGAAAAACACTTATGGAAGGCTTAGAAAAAAAAAAAAATCATAGTAGAGTGGATGAAGAGATCCAAGCAGGCACAGTACTATTTTATATTTCCATAGCATTCAAGGGAACTATGTCAGTCAGCATTTAAGTAAAAACAAGTAAAGGGTGTCAAACCTGAACCCAAAGAGAAATACAGGGCTTGTTGGTGTTCAAACTCATAAACATATGGGGAAGAGGTGTTTTCTGCTCTTACGTGATAACAGTACAAAAACCTATAGAGATAGAGTATTAATCAATTATATCCTGTAAGTAGGACATGAACTGAAATTGCTAGGGTATGTTGCAATCTTTTTTTTTTTTTTGAAAGAGGAAATATTAATAATATGGGTAAAATGATACAATGTTTTAATTGTAAAAGAATACAATGTTTAGGAATTATCCGATCTCCATGTGTCCCATAAATCCCAAGCATCTTAGAGAATTGTAGGTATAGTGTTATAAAGCACTTCTCATAAATCTTATTTGTAGTCGGGGTCAATAAGCCGAGTAATAGTATTGTTGGAATAAGTAGGATGTGGAAGTCGGTGGAGGTGTGCCGGGACCGACGTTCGGGGTAGGCCTATAAATAAAGAGGGCCCACCAAATGAATGGCTTGTAAAAGTGGAGTGGTGGGTGGGCTAAACCCAGCATTAACAGTCCAGTGAGAGGGATGGCCCGTGTTTTTATAGCCGGGTAACCCCTCCCACAATTACAGGCTACGCCTTTTTATTTGTAGTCGGGGACAATAAGCCGAGTAATAGTATTGTTGGAATAAGTAGGATGTGGTACAAGTCGGTTGAGGTGTGCCGGGACCGACGTTTGGGGTAGGCCTGTAAATAAAGAGGGAAAAAAGTTGAATGGATAAACGCATTAATACGTGTTGATGATACACAACCAATACCTTAGACGACTTCCTCAAATATCTCTCTACTGAGAGATGTTATAGCGGATTCTTATGTTCCGGTGTTCAATTATGTGTACTGTGGTATAACTAAAGGCTGGAAGGTAGTTTCCTACTATGAGATTTGACTTACAAAATGCTGATGAGTGGTGTATGAGTTACGGAAAAAGTCTTGACGTATGTAATGCAATTTAAGTTATGAGTGTATTTTGTGAGATGTAAGACAGGCATATAGTCCTCTGAGTGTCGGATAATTGGTCTAGTATGTAGACCTGAAACAATGCTGATTGGCATGAGGTTATCTCTGTAGGTGGTATGAGATACGTTTGTGATATTTGTGAGCTAATTTAAGGATAAAGTGGCAAAAAGGATATGAACACTACCAAGTTATGATAGTATACATGATGGCAATAAGATAGGCCAGAGTAAAATTAAGGGGAAGAAAATGAATAGGACTATACAGAAAATCATAACACAGGATGGGCTCCAACTTTCTCCAGAAAAAATAGGAAAAGCATTTAATAGTTTTTATCAGAACTTGTATAACTTACCTAACCAACAAAATAACCCAGATTCATATTTTGAGAATAATAAATCTATGAAAAAAAAACCAAAAAAAAAAAACCTATCTATTGAACAATTAAAATCCATTAGTGAACCCTTTTCAGAAATAGAGATCGGGAAGGCAATAGATACTCTGAAAAAAAAAAAAAAAAAACTCCTAGCCCAGATGGCTACTCAAATTTATTCTACCAACAATGTAAGGATATCCTACTAGTCCATCTAAAAGATTTGTTTAATAACATAGTAAAGGAAAAAGACTTTCCAAAAGAAATGCTATATGCAAATATTATTCCAATACATAAACCAGAAAAAACAACAGAATATATAAAGAATAGTGTTGTCGCGAACCCGAAATTTTCGGTTCGCAAAAGGCGAACGTGAACTTCCGCAAATGTTCGCGAACCGGCGAACCGCGCGAACCGCCATTTACTTCAATGGGCAGGCGAATTTTAAAACCAACAGGGACTCTTTCTGGCCACAAAAGTGATGGAAAAGTTGTTTCAAGGGGACTAACACCTGGACTGTGGCATGCCGGAGGGGGATCCATGGCAAAACTCCCATGGAAAATTGCACAGTTGATGCAGAGTCTGCTTTTAATCCATAAAGGGCAGAAATCACCTAACATTGACACCTGTCCTCAAAGCCCTGCCCTGATACACACTGACACAGAGCAGAATAGAGACTGAACCCCTACATAGGGTCACTTGGCAGATATGGCGGGGTTGTGGGAGGGGGAGGATGACTTTCACCTCTTCCTCTGTTACATTCCTGTTGTGCTGTGACATCACCCATATACGCTGTGTAAAGCATACTATTTAATTTGATCAGCATGGCCACTTGAGTTTTTATAGTTTTCACGCTGCTTGTAGTTTATATATGGTTCACAAAAATCAAACAAACGATAAAGTAAACATGTAAGGATTCAGAATATTCTTTCAAACCCTTACACATTGTGTGTACTTATTTTTTGTCTTAAGTTTGTGGCTTTAAAGAGGTTTACGTTGTTTCTATGATGTGCATAACATGTTCTTGTAAATGTTTGTTAAATTTTTCCTGGAATTGTAATTTTTCAATCTGAATAAAGATAGTCAAATCCCTGATACACACTGACACAGAGCAGAATAGGGACTGTTCCCCCTACATAGGGTCACTTGGCAGATATGGATTGACACCTATCCTAATGATCCCTGATACACACTGACACAGAGCAGAATAGAGACTGTTCCCCCTACATAGGGTCACTTGGCAGATATGGATTGACACCTGTCCTCAAAACCCCTGATGCACACTGACACAGAGCAGAATAGGGACTGTTCCCCCTACATAGGGTCACTTGGCAGATATGGATTGACACCTGTCCTCAAAACCCCTGATACACACTGACAGAGAGCAGAATAGGGACTGTTCTTCCTACATAGGGTCACTTGGCAGATATGGATTGACAGCTGTCCTCAAAACCCCTGATACACACTGACACAGAGCAGAATAGGGACTGTTCCCCCTACATAGGGTCACTTGGCAGATATGGATTGACACCTGTCCTCAAAACCCCTGATACACACTGACACAGAGCAGAATAGGGACTGTTCCCACTACATAGGGTCACTTGGCAGATATGGATTGACACCTGTCCTCAAAACCCCTGATACACACTGACACAGAGCAGAATAGAGACTGTTCACCGTCCACAGAGACCATGATACACACTGACAGAGCAGAATAGAGACTGTTCCCCGTCCACAGAGACCATGATACACACTGACACAGAGCAGAATAGAGACTGTTCCCCGTCCACAGAGACCATGATACACACTGACACAGAGCAGAATAGAGACTGTTCCCCGTCCACAGAGACCATGATACACACTGACACAGAGCAGAATAGAGACTGTTCCCCGTCCACAGAGACCATGATACACACTGACACAGAGAAGAATAGGGGCTGTTACCCCTACATAGGGTCACTTGGCAGGTATGGATTGACACCTGTCCTCAAAGCCCATGATACACACTGGGGGGAGCTACTGTCCTCCCCAACCCCTGCGTGGTGGGTGGGGGCCATAAATCACAATGGGGGGGACCTACTGTCCTCCCCCCCTCGGCCCCCACCCCTGCGCGGTGGGTGGGGGCCATAAATCACAATGGGGGTGTCTACTTTCCTCCCCCCCGGCCCCCATCCCTGCGCGGTGGGTGGGGGGCATAAATCACAATGGGACGGACCTACTGATAGGAGTGGAGTATTGTTCATATCAGTTTAATACCTTCCGCGTCTCCTATCAGTGGACGTGTATATGGCAGCCATTTTAGGAACCGCACACCTGTGACCCGAGCAAGGTCACCTCGTTCAAGCTGCTCTGGTTCCTTGATGAGCCAGCTGCCCGTGAGTTAACATGTCCCGTGGAGAAGCACTCTGTCCTGTAAAGCCTCACCACAAAAAAATTAAATAAATAACAGCACTCGGAGTGGTGAGTTTAGTAAATGTTCATATCAGTTTAATACCTTCCGCGTCTCCTATCAGTGGACGTGTATATGGCAGCCATTTTAGGAACCGCACACCTGGGACCCAAGCAAGGTCACCTCTTTCAACAGGCGACATGATTTGGCCCTGTAAAACTATCCTGGATATTCTCTACAATTTCTATGGATATGGCATTGATTTATGTAACAGGGAGATGGAAGAAGATGCTTGGTCGGTCCTCTTACTTGAAATTTGGGGCACTGCGCGGGCAAGCTAATGTGCCACCAGATAGGAGTGGTGAGTTTAGTATTGTTCATATCAGTTTAATACCTTCCGCGTCTCCTATCAGTGGACGTGTAAATGGCAGAGATTTTTAATTGTTGAATCACCTCCCCTTTTTAGGCCAAGGTGGGAAGATGCTTAGACCACTGGTATATTGGTGCCATCTTGGAGGATTTTTTTTTGGTTTGGTTTTTGAAGCCACAGTGCTGCACCAGTGGGCCTAAAAATTAGGCATTTACACATGCCTGAAAAATTTGGTATTGTTGCAGCCGCTGCTGTAGCAGCGACCAGAAAAATTGATGTTTGTTTCACAGGCAGAAAGTGCCCTAAAACATGGCGGCTTGAACCCTAGTTGGTGGCGGATAAGTCACGCAAGTCAAACGTCATTCAGAGCTAAAATACAGCAGCGTGTGGACCATTTTTAGCCCAAGGCAGCTCATCTCATCAGGCCTTTTTTAATCGAATGTATCGCCCAGTGTCAGTCCCTTCGGGATCCATCCCTCATTCATCTTAATAAAGGTGAGTTAATCTAGACTTTTTTGACCTAGGCGACTTCTCTTCTCAGTGACAATACCTCCTGCTGCACTGAAGGTCCTTTCTAACAGGACACTTGAAGCGGGGCAGGCCAGAAGTTCTATCGCAAATTGGGATAGCTCAGGCCACAGGTCAAGCCTGCACACCCAGTAGTCAAGGGGTTCATCGCTCCTCAGAGTGTCGATATCTGCAGTTAAGGCGAGGTAGTCTGCTACCTGTCGGTCGAGTCGCTCTCTGGGGGTGGATCCCGAAGGGCTGTGGCGATGCATAGGACTTAAAAAGGTCCGCATGTCCTCCATCAACAACACGTCTTAAAAGCGTCCTGTCCTTGCCGGCGTGGTCGTGGGAGGAGGAGGAGGAGGATGACTTCCACCTCTCCCCCTGTTAGATTCCCGTTGTGCTGTGACATCACCCTTATACGCTGTGTAAAGCATACTTTTTAATTTATTTTGCAAATGCTGCATCCTTTCCGACTTGTTGTAATTCGGTAACATTTCCGCCACTTTCTGCTTATACCGGGGGTCTAGTAGCGTGGACACCCAGTACAGGTCGTTCTCCTTCAGCCTTTTTATACGAGGGTCCCTCAACAGGCAGGACAGCATGAAAGAACCCATTTGCACAAGGTTGGATGCTGAGCTACTCATTTCCCGTTCCTCCTCCTCACTGATGTCATTGAAGGTATGTTCTTCCCCCCAGCCACGTACAACACCACGGGTACCAGATAGGTGACAACGAGCACCCTGGGATGCCTGTTGTGTTTGGTCTTGCTCCTCCTCCTCCTCCTCAAAGCTACAATCCTCCTCTGACTCCTCTTCCTCACAATCCTCTTCCAGCGTTGCCGCAGGTCCAGCAAGCGATGCTGATAAGGCTGTTTCTGGTGGTGATGGTGACCACAACTCTTCCTCTTAACGCTCATCTACAGCCTGATCCAGCACTCTTCGCAGGGCACGCTCCAGGAAGAAAACAAATGGTATGATGTCGCTGATGGTGCCTTCGTTGCGACTGACTAGGTTTGTCACCTCCTCAAAAGGACGCATGAGCCTACAGGCATTGCGCATGAGCGTCCAGTAACGTGGCAAAAAAATTCCCAGCTCTCCAGAGGCTGTCCTAGCACCCCGGTCATACAAATATTCCTTAACAGCTTTTTCTTGTTGGAGCAGGCGGTCGAACATTAGGAGTGTTGAATTCCAACGTGTAGGGCTGTCGCAAATCAAGCGCCTCACTGGCATGTTGTTTCGCCGCTGGATATCGGCAAAGTGAGCCATGGCCGTGTAGGAACGCCTGAAATGGCCACACACCTTCCTGGCCTGCTTCAGGACGTCCTGTAAGCCTGTGTACTTATGCACAAAGCGTTGTACGATCAGATTACACACATGTGCCATGCACGGCACATGTGTCAACTTGCCCAACTTCAATGCCGCTATCAAATTTTTTCCGTTGTCACACACCACTTTGCCGATATCCAGTTGCTGCGGAGTCAGCCACTTTTCCACCTGTGCGTTCACGGCGGACAGGAGTGCTTGTCCGGTGTGACTCTCTGCTTTCAAGCAAGTCAAACCCAAGACGGCGTGACACTGCCGTATCCGGGATGTGGAATAGTACCTGGGGAGCTGGGGGGGTGCCGTTGATGTGGAGCAAGACGCAGCAGCAAAAGAGGACTCAGCCGAGGACGTTATGGAAGAGGATGGAGTAGGAGGAGTAGAGGAGGTGGCAGCAGGACTGCCTGCAATTCGTGGCGGTGTCACCAACTCGTCTGCAATGCCACGCATTCCTTGCTTGTCAGCCGTCAGCAGGTTTACCCAATGCGCAGTGTAGGTGATATACCTGCCCTGACCATGCTTTGCAGACCAGGTATCAGTGGTCAGATGGACCCTTGCCCCAACACTGTGTGCCAGACATGCCATGACTTCCTTTTGCACAATCGAGTACAAGTTGGGGATTGCCTTTTGTGAAAAGAAATTCCGGCCGGGTACCTTCCACTGCGGTGTCCCAATAGCTACAAATTTTTTGAACGCCTCAGACTCAACCAGATTGTATGGTAAAAGCTGGCGGGCTAATAGTTCGGACAAGCCAGCTGTCAGACGCTGGGCAAGGGGATGACTTGGTGACATTGGCTTCTTACGCTCAAACATGTCCTTGACAGACACATGACTGTGGGCAGATGAGCGGGAACTGCTCAAGGCGGGAGACGGAGTGGCGGATGGTTGAGAGAGGGCAAGAAGGACAGCAGTGGTTGACGTGGCTGAAGATGCTAGACCAGGAGGAGGATGGCGACTTAGAGTAAGCGTGCTGCTTGTACTCATGTGTTGATCCCATAGGCGTTTGTGATGTGAGATCATGTGCCTATGCAAAGCAGTTGTACCTAGGTGGGTGTTGGACCTCCCACGACTCAGTTTCCTTTGGCACAGGTTGCAAATGGCATCGCTGTTGTCCGAGGCAGACACACAAAAAAAATGCCACACTGCTGAGCTCTGCAATGACGGCATTCTGGTGGTGGACACAGCATGAGTTGATTGGCGTGCTGTCGGGCTGACCCCGGTTGCCAATGCATGCTGTCTGACTGTGCCACTAGCTCCTTGCGACAACCCCCCCCCTGCTTCCAACTCGTCTTCTCCTCCTCTCTGTCTCCCCATCTGAACTTTCGCCCTGTTCTTCTTCTTGCCGAGCGGGCACCCACGTGACATCCATGGACGCATCGTCATCATCAACCGCTTCGCTTGTATCTGACAACTCAGAAAAGGAAGCAGCAGCGGGTACAACATCATCATCATCACACCGTACCTCCATGTGTTTAATGCTGCCTGCCTGAGACATATCCCTGTTATCTACATCCTCTAGCAATAATGGTTGTGCATCACTCATTTCTTCAAACGGGTGTGTGAATAACTCCTCTGACATACCAAGTAAAGCGGCTGTGGTGCTAGTTTTGGTGGTGGCGGCAGGCGGGTGAGTGGTATCTTGAGAGGTGCCTGAAGCTAAGCTGGAGGAGGATGGTGCGTCAAGGTTCCGAGCGGAGGCTGTACAAGATTGGGTGTCCTGTGTTAGCCAGTCAACTATGTCCTCAGAACTTTTCAAGTTCAGGGTACGTGGCTTCTGAAAACTGGGCATTTTTCTAGGGAAAAAGGGAATCACAGCACCACGACCACGACGGCCCCTGCGGGGTGGCCTGCCTCTGCCTGTCATTTTTTGGGGGATTAGTGGTACTATGCGTGCAAGCTACTGTGAGACCAGATATGATTGGCAATGTGAACTGTAACAGTTCTGCAGAGCACACACTGTAGGCCTGACACACCCGCTTGAAGACAAGTAACTGCTATTCAATCTATAACAGTGAAAAACAAATTTTCTTTGTAAAAGCACGCTATAGAGACACCAGATATGATTGGCAACTGTCAAAGCACGCTGGCACAGGTCTGCAGAGCACACGCTGAAGAAAGGACTGACAGAGCCGCTTGAAGGACACTGACTGGCTGCTATTAGCTTACACTAGAAACCTTTTTTCTTTGTAAAAGCACGCTATAGAGACACCAGATATGATTGGCAATGTGCACTTGAACAGTTCTGCAGAGCACACACTGTAGGCCTGACACACCCGCTTGAAGACAAGTAACTGCTATTCAATCTATAACAGTGAAAAATAAATTTTGGTTTTAAAAGCACGCTATAGAGACACCAGATATGATTGGCAATGTGCACTGGAACAGTTCTGCAGAGCACACGCTGAAGGAAGGACTGACAGAGCCGCTTGAAGGACACTGACTGGCTGCTGTTAGCTTACACTAGAAACCTTTTTTCTTTGTAAAAGCACGCTATAGAGACACCAGATATGATTGGCAATGTGCACTTGAACAGTTCTGCAGAGCACACACTGTAGGCCTGACACACCCGCTTGAAGACAAGTAACTGCTATTCAATCTATAACAGTGAAAAATAAATTTTGGTTTTAAAAGCACGCTATAGAGACACCAGATATGATTGGCAATGTGCACTGGAACAGTTCTGCAGAGCACACGCTGAAGGAAGGACTGACAGAGTCGCTTGAAGGACACTGACTGGCTGCTATTAGCTTACACTAGAAACCTTTTTTCTTTGTAAAAGCACGCTATAGAGACACCAGATATGATTGGCAATGTGCACTGGAACAGTTCTGCAGAGCACACACTGTAGGCCTGACACACCCGCTTGAAGACAAGTAACTGCTATTCAATCTATAACAGTGAAAAATAAATTTTGGTTTTAAAAGCACGCTATAGTATATCCACCATGCAGGCAGACTTCACCACTCACCTGGAAGCAAGAGACTCACACGACGGAACGGACTGACCCCACCACCCCACCTACCCAACCTACCACATCGCCCAAATCCCCTCCCCCCCTTCAGGATTTCCCCTACCCCCCCATTTCCCCCCCCTTAATATCTCATACATCCCCCATTAAGGTCGCAGGCACATACCCCGACGGCACGGAGTCCCGTATGAACACTTAACAGTGGCTTTGTAAGTCATATAGACACGTAATGCACACCTACGGTGACTTGGAAATTAATAACGCACTAATGGTTATCCATCCCCCTCATCCAACGAACCAAAGCCACACACATACTAAATCTAGGCACCTTGACAATCACCAGTGGTGACTTCATATGTAGTCAAACCAAGAGGGACGCACGAAGGATACAATAAAAGCCTAGCCAAGGTTCACATGACCTAGGACCTGCGTGTCCACCACTGTTGGGGGCCTGCGTGCTCAAATTCCAACCTGTATTCTATGCATATTGTAGCACATGTTGTGCTCCATTTCTACCACTCTCAGAGAGACCTGCGAGTCTCAACTTGAACGTTGAATATGTTACAGTTATAGAGACCCGAGAGTCTCACAATGAATATAAAAATGACAATAAAAATATATTTACAAAAAAAAAAGCACGCTATAGAGACACCAGATATGATTGGCAATGTGCACTGGAACAGTTCTGGAGAGCACACGCTGAAGGAAGGACTGACAGAGCCGCTTGAAGGACACTGACTGGCTGCTATTAGCTTACACTAGAAACCTTTTTTCTTTGTAAAAGCACGCTATAGAGACACCAGATATGAGTGGCAACTGTCAAAGTACGCTGGCAGGGTTGTGCAGGGCACACGCTGAAGGAAGGCCTGACAGAGCCGCTTGAAGGACACTGACTGGCTGCTATTAGCTTACACTGGAAACCTTTTTTCTTTGTAAAAGCACGCTAAATAGACACCAGATATGATTGGCAACTGTCAAAGCACGCTGGCACAGGTCTGCAGAGCACACGCTGAAGTAGGCCTGACACCCAGACGCTTGCAGACAACTAACTGCTCTTCTATTACAGTGAAAAAAAAATATTTCTTTTAAATGTAAAGCTTAACCTATTGTTAAAACAGATATGAGTGGTGGCACTGACTGTGCAAATGGGCAAGGCATCCAACCTGACACAGAAGCTGGGAGGCAGGCAACTGCTCTTCTATTACAGTGAAAAAAAAATATTTCTTTTAAATGTAAAGCTTAACCTATTGTTAAAACAGATATGAGTGGTGGCACTGACTGTGCAAATGGGCAAGGCATCCAACCTGACACAGAAGCTGGCAGGCAGGCAACTGCTCTTCTATTACAGTGAAAAAAAATTATTTCTTTTAAATGTAATGCTTAACCTATTGTTAAAACAGATATGAGTGGTGGCACTGACTGTGCAAATGGGCAAGGCATCCAACCTGACACAGAAGCTGGCAGGCAGGCAACTGCTCTTCTATTACAGTGAAAAAAAAATATTTCTTTTAAATGTAAAGCTTAACCTATTGTTAAAACAGATATGAGTGGTGGCACTGACTGTGCAAATGGGCAAGGCATCCAACCTGACACAGAAGCTTGCAGGCAGGCAACTGCTCTTCTATTACAGTGAAAAAAAATTATTTCTTTTAAATGTAAAGCTTAACCTATTGTTAAAACAGATATGAGTGGTGGCACTGGGCAAGTAGGCACAGTATCCAATGTGAACCTCACACAGAAGCTGGCAGGCAGGCACCTGCAATTACATTACACAGGAAAAAAAAAAAAAAAAAAAAAAGCAGCCTGATGTTATAGCCCTAAAAAGGGCTTTTTGGGGTGCTGTCCTTACAGCAGAAATCAGATGAGTCCTTCAGGATTGTAGTGGACACTGAATACCCTAGCCTAGCTATCAATTTCCCTATCTAATCAGCAGCAGCTAAACTTTCCCTCCTCTCACTAAGCATGCATCTTCCGAATGAATCGAAAATGGATGCTGGGAGGGAGGTTGGAGGGTGTGGAAGGGAGGGAGTTCTGCTGATTGGCTGGAATGTGTCTGCTGACCGAGAGGCACAGGGTCAAAGTTTGCCCAATGATGACGAATAGGGGGCGGATCGAACGCGAACACGCTAAGTTCGCCGGGAACTGTTCGCCGGCGGACAGTTCGGTACATCACTAATAAAGAACTATCGTCCTATCTCGCTGTTAAATACAGACATCAAAATATACTCAAGCATTTTAGCAAACAGGTTGCAAACCATTTTACCGAACCTGATCCATAAAGATCAGGTCGGTTTTATTAGAGACAGATACTCTACTACTAGCGTGAGGACAATAGTGGATATTATGGATGCTGTTCATGAGTCGAGGAATCCCACTTTTGACCCTGTCATTGGATGCAGAGAAGGCCTTTGACAGGGTCAGGTGGGACTTCCTGAGGGCGGCTCTGAGAGCCTTTGGATTTGAGGGCTGGATTTTTGATGCCATCATGGCTTTGTATAGGCTAGAACCATAGGGAGGGGAGTTACATCTGATTGGTTTAAAATCGGTAATCGAACAAGACAAGGATGTCCCCTCTCCCCTCTGCTGTATCTGATATACATTGAACCTCTAGTTTGTGAGTTAGAGATAATCCAAAGATAAAAGGAGTAAGAATAGGCCAAGAAGAATATAAAACATTATATGCGGACAACATCTTGGTTACTATTTCAGACGCAGAAACATCAATTGAGGAATTATTAAAAGTTATATCAGAATTTGGCCGATATTCAAACTTTAACCTAAATACAGATAAAACCATGCTTTTAGCAAAAAAATCTATCTAAAGATATGCAAGCAAGAATTAAAGAAAAATATGACTTTGAATGGGTAAAAGTCATCCAATATTTGGGAATAAAAATCTCTAGGGATCCAAATAAAATTGTAAAGAATAATATCTTGCCCTTAATGAAACAAATAAATAAACAATTAAGATTTGAGAAATGCAGAGATTTCATGGACAGGCAGGATAAATTTAATAAAATCCAACATAATCCCGAAATGGAGCTACATATTTCGTATGCTTCCTCTAATGCCTCGTTTCCACTGAGCGGATCGGTTCGGGTTGGTACAGTTTGGAAGGTTTAGAATGGACCAGCCCATTCTGGTGAGCGTTTCCACTGCAAGTCAGACCTTCAGGGCCATGCAGGGTTTAGAAAAAATGCTCTTCCTGTCCACCAATCAATGGATTGTATAGTAGATCCGCCCTAACCGAACCGTTCCATTTTCTATGGCCCTACATCTGAAGCAGGGCCCTGAATGGATCGGTACGGTTCGCTTGTATGGACCACTTTCATAATGGAAACACCCAAAATAGCGAACCGTACCGAACTGAACCGAACCGATCCGCTCAGTGGAAACGAGGCATAAAAGTCCCAAAACCATGGCTCACAATGATCCAGTCTGCTTTAGATAAATATATCTGGTTAAAAAAAACAAAAACCTAGAGTCAGTAGAAAGATATTAAATTTAAATTCTAAAAATGGAGGAATGGGTTTGCCTAACATGCTAGAGTTGTATGAGACATGCGCATTGACTCATTTAGTTACAACTTTGAAAGAGAGTTCTATGGAGGAAGCTTGAGCCAAAATAGAAGTGATAAGAATGAATGTCCTGGATTTATTATCCATATTTTGGAAAAATAACAATAAATTAAATCTCTACACGGGTTTAATTATTAATAATCTAATGTTACATTGGAAAAACTGGAAAAAGAGACTCAAGATTGTAGACAAAATTATTAAAGGGACACTATAGTCACCTGAACAACTTTAGCTTAATGAAGCAGTTCCTTTAAAGATTTGCCATTAAATATCCTGACAGCTAATATTGAAGACTTAAGTGTTAGAATTTGGAAGGCTTCCGGTATTTATAGAATCGATCAGATATATGCAACAATACCAGATTATTCCTTTTGAACAAATTAGACAAACTTTTTCGCTTCCATATAAAGAAAACTTTACATACTTAAGGATAAAACATTTTATAAACAAACACAAAGTAGAAGAAACTTCAGAAGGTTTACAATCTTTCTTAAATATACTAAAAATTAAGAGTAATAAAAAATTGGTATCAAGATGGGCAAACCTGTGTGATCTATTTAAAATTATCCCAGTCTTCCCAGCTCTTAAGTCCTGGGAAAATTATTTACAGATCAGCATCTCTAGAAAAGAATGGATAAATGCAAACAATGCAGTAACTAAAGCCATACATTGCTTAAATATCCCTGAGAGACAGGAAAAACTTTTCAGTCCACGAATAGAACAATGGGATAATTGGGTCTCCAATTTGGAGAATACTAAGGTTTAAACCTCCATTAGGGATTAGACATGCACAAGGTTTTCTTAAAGGCTAAGTTCTCTGATCCGGTTAAGTGTTAGCAGAGAGGTTGGAAGACAGGAGAGGGTAAAATAAATATGTTTCATATTAATGTCTTCTATTTTCATATTGATACAACCTATTTGATCCCTATTACAGGATACATACCAAATAAGACATATTGCAATTTTAAACTCAATCAGTGGTAGATGGTCTCTCGATGTGCTCCTCCATTTGTGTGGGTTTTTTTGGTTTTTTTTTTAATTTTATATACACAGGATCCATATACATCTACATGTAAATTTTTGATGTAATATCTATACTTCCTGTGTTCATGTATTATTTAGCTTGTTTTAGTCTTTTTTATACATGTTCTAAGATTGTTTTTTGTCTATTGTGGAAAAAAAAATGTCTTAAGAAAACAATAAAGATTATAAATAATAAAAAAAAAAAAAAAAAAGATAGGGGGCGGGGCCTAGCTAACATGGCCGACGGACGTGTTTGAGGGGAGCTCCTCATATACCCACTGCAAAAACTGCAAAAAAGAAGCTCAACGACTGCTAAACCGAGGCTCAAGAGCTACAATCGGAACCCCACACTGAAGGGGGCTCACTCACAAGCGGCAGGGGAGCACCGTCCACGATCCGCGACCAATACACTCACTACGGCCTACCTGACAGGCGGACCACATGGAGGGGAGACGCGGCCGGTCTCTCAGCCACCCGCTGTCGGAGTACCATAACCGAACCGACCCGATCCCCCCCCCTGGACCGGAGGGGGTTATCCCGGTACCACCTGGGGGCCCAGCGACTAACAAGCACAAAGGACTTACCAGCCCCCCAGGTTACTTCTCCACAACGACCTAAAATGGCGACTGAGGAGGAGAACACACAGATTCCAGCATGGGAAAAACGATTCAATGAAGCTTTCGACAGAATCTGTACGGCGTTCTGGCGCCGGATTGAATCCCGTGCAGCACAGCCACAGCCACCGTTGCAGCCGGAGACCGAGCATCAGCAGACAACCCGAACCGTCCAGCAACCCCTCAGCCTGGAAACAGACCAAGTACCAACAGCCCGCATCGCCCACATGGAAGACGCTGCCGCTGTGACCGCTTACCCTTCATCTGAGCTGGGAGCTCAACAGGAGGAAATCCTCCGTAGCCTGCCATACACCCAGGGAGAACAGGCTCCGGCAGATCCCTGGGCCCACGATCCTGGTGATGGGATCAATGGCAACCGGGCAAGAGCACCCACTAAGGCCTCAGGCCGAAGACAGGCGGCCCCTGGACGCAGCGACACCACAGCACTGGCGCGCGGCGCCCGACAAAGGGACAACCCGGCCACGCTGAGACATCAAGTTGGTGGATTGAAGATGCAGGCCTTTACAATGACCTGGGGCCGGCAGGCGGCTGCTACATATCCCTGCAGCGACAGAGGCCCCCGGCTGCGGCAGGGGCTTACACCCAAGATGCCCAGCAGAGGGATAGGCTGATATGGAAGCTTCCCTGAACCCTCCACCACACACACCTGGCGGACCGACCGGCAAAGGCAGACCACCCCTTAATATCTAACCGAGGGCCCTGAGGGCCTGGTAGCTCACTCCTATAGGACTGCGGATCTAACTGGACTGTGCCATGCTTTAAGGGACTCATTATGGTAACCACCGTGTATCTCATCAGTCTAACCCGGCTGACACAGTATGCATGGGGTCTCCTAGGGGGTCTATTCCCACTCTATTATTACCATACGGTTATAATCTTAAGTGCTTTACTTACAAAACACAACATGGGTGTAGTTATGCTGACTAGCATGCACCACTTTATTGTTCCCCTATAATGTTCTCCTGTAATGCCATGCCTGATGCTCTTTGTTTTAGCAATGCACAACACTAGCATGTAACTATATCCTGACCTACTTTTAATATTGTTTCGCTTTAGATACTTGATTTAGCCGAGCTTGTTACTTTAATAGTTTACCACATGTCAGTACACCACTCTATGTACACACCTGCAAGTGAAAATATTTTTCTTTTTTTTTTTGAAAACCACAGTCAGATATGAACCATTAGACTCTCAGTCCAGTGACTGACATACCCTGTAACTTAATATAGCCGTAGATAAACCCCTGCAACTTGTTTCAGCTCACAGTTCATAAGCAAAACTTGTAAAAGATCAGTCTGAAATCTACTGTCTAGCAACGCAGTTCTTGCATTAATACGCTTTTCAGGTATAGCAAGATAATGAAGCATGATAAAATAGGTGGTTTAATTGCGTGCCATTTTGTTCCACTACCTAAGACCTGGCATAAATAGCGGCTAAAATTGCCTAAGCCTATATGAAAGCCTAAACTGGCTAGCTCGGTGACCTGCAGCCCTCTGGTGACTCGCCTGTTACTGCTAACTTGTAAAAATTAAGTTGAAATATTAAGAATCGCTTACGCACTGTTATTCCTGTTATTAAGCTATGTATATCGTGCTGAATGTCCATCAACTTGACCTTTTTACTTTATGTTGTACTCTCTCAGTTAAACTTGTTTATATAATATAAAATGAGGCCGTTAGTCCTAGGAGATATTGCAATTTGCCATGATGTGTACAACATGTATGAACCCCGCATGTCTCCCTCTCTTTATTCTGTACCACCATAACCACATGCCTCAATAAAAGAAAGATTGACAAAAAAAAAAGATAGGCCGAAGTTCCCCATGTTGGTAGTGGCTAGAGCTCTGTCATTTGAACGGCAGATATTGGCAAAGAGTCAGGTGTGCCACCAATGGAATAAGGCCGTTATATGACCTAATGTAGTATAATTCTAATTGTTTTAGGAGTCCTGTAGGTCATTTGGTAGCGTATGGTGTGCTTAGTATCATGTCAGCAACTGTGAATGAGTCAAATCAACAGCTGCCATGAAATGTAGCCTGCATGAGTGTGGGACAAGATTTCGTTGCTGTGTAGCAAGCCAGTGAACTTCGAAAGTAACTGAGGAGGGAGAACTTCACAACCTGGTGTGTCGCCTTGGTAGCATTTGAGAGATATACACTCCATAGAGACCCCTGGCAAACAGTGGCTATGTGGGGTATACTTACCAAGAGCCCAAAGAATACTAAAGAGTGAGTGGGGCTACAAGTCACAGACCCAGTGACCTGAAATGGCAGTAGATCTGTGTGGCAGCTGTATCTGCAATACATAGGGGGAATCAACACACTGTGGGAATTGGACGTGGCATCCTGTACCTATAAGACAAAACATTTTTCCACTTGGACAGGTCTGTTAGAACGGACGTGACGAGCATGGCAGGGTTAATGTAAGCGTATGACCAGGGAGTTGGCGGAGTAGTCCGATAATGTATTTGTGACCTCACAGTATGGCGCGCATGAAAAGGTTCAGAGAACCAGGGAGGCTGAACATACCTATGATAACAGGCATTCGCCAGAGACTGTCTTCATGTAGCCTGATACACAGGACCCTGCCTTTGGTTAGGCAGTACGTGTCTGATTGAGTCCCATAAACCGCATTTAGACTACTGGAGGAGGCTATGGCAGCTAGGGATATTTAGACCCCCCAGGGAAGAAAGCATGGTCATGTGTAGTTGCGTGCTTCGGGGGATAGTAATTGGTACTTTGAACTAAGTATAAGTTGACTAGTGAAAGAAGAGGTTGAGTAATAGAGGTAAAGGATAGTTGTTGAAGTAACTTCTTAAAGTCATGGCTGTAATAAGGAGGATAGAGCCCATGGTTTGGTGTAGCAGAGAAACAGGGATCGTATGTGGTGTAATCCATAAGCAATATTGCACTACCATTACATAATGTGAGGGCTGTATGCCTAACCCTGGAACATAAAGGTCTTGTAACAGAGGTACATACGTTTAGAATGTATGAGATAGCGGATTTATATAGACCAAAGGACAGAACAAATTTGGGCATTTGTGGAATTATGGTTTATGGCCCCTAGTTCAATCTACTGGCTAGACTTTGGGAGAATTTACTTCTTTAGTTTAACCTGAATCATATAAAGGGGTGAACAGATATCTGATTCCACAGTTTGCAAGCAATATGCTATGCTGTCTGCAAATTTCTGGGTTGGCAAACACCAACCCTGCTCCTGAGTTGTGACAGGGAATGATATACCTTATGTCTGGGCATCAGCAATTGGCTGGTCCAGGATCGCAAGAGACTGGCCTAGCGGAATCCTATTTCTATGTTGAATGTATGCCAGGGGTGGAGGGTTTGTTGCAGGATTCAGGGGTGAAAATCCTGCTTGCACTTAGTTAAGAGAAGTAGTATGAGGTAATAAATAACCTGTAATTTAACAGCCGTGCTATGAGAGTTTAACCCTACATAAACTGGTGTCTTGCTTAGTGCCAAATGGCAAATAAATTAGCTAACCAGGGATAAGTGAGGCCCTACTAAATGCCAAGTGGCTTTGAGAAGCTCTAGATATGAGTTTTGCCGAGGGACTGAGGCCACCGAACGGAGTGGCAGGAATGTTGGCCTCTCGTGACAATTAAAAGCTTCAATATGAGTGGTCATGACAGGTGAGGCCTTAACTAATAACCAATAGAGGTTGAAGCGAGGCTCTAACTATGAGTTGGGCCAATGGGCGATTACCTCCGTTTGAGGATGGGAGTTGGCCTCGCGGGACAGGATAACCATTAAACTGTATTAAGGCCAGCACCACTACTCTTTACAGCCAGTTGATCTATCCCTAAGGAATGTAGGGGAATAGGAGCGTAATGCCTTTAAGTTAGGTATATAGAATGTACGTACCTGGCCCAACTAGTGTGGTTGAGCATGAGAATGGATTCTTATAGAGAGAAATCTAACACAATGGGAACGCTAATGGGCATGCGTCCAGTAAGGTGTAAGTGTTTAATGGAGATAAGGGCACAACATTTTTAAGGACATCAACAACGGGGTGACCAGTATAGATAGTTAGAATCTAGATAATAAGGGAACAAATGTGTATACAACCTTAGTCCCATCAATATGTGGATAGGGAAACTAATTAAGCGTGTTGTATCTAGGTGTGAGTTCTCACTGTGTCCTTCAATGCGAAGGACTCATAGTATGTGTGACAGTATGTTGTACATAAATATTTACTAGTGGGAAATAAACTTTTGGAGATCCAGCAAGTGTCTGTGACTGGGGTTATGTATACAGGGTGGTATAGGGAGAAAATGAGTGGCCTGACGAGGCCGTAATCGTACGTAATTGCTCAGATGCAGGGTCGAAATGGAGTTGTGGTGGGCCGTATGTAACGTATGAGTGACGGCCTAGTAAGGGCCATATGTAGGAATATTGTTGTGGCAGGCTGTATGCAAAGCGAAACTTATGCCAAATGTAAATCTTATGCCGTATATGAGTGCCCAATTGAGGGGCCGAAAAATTGTGCAGTGTAGCTTATGGAGGGCCAAGATATGATAGGGTTGTAGCACCCCATAGTAAGCTTGAAATGACACAAGAGTAGAGTAGCAGGGTAATGGGTTATATGAGAAGTAATACTCATATTTTTTATATTGTAAATGGCATGGTTACACCGGATTACTGACATTACGCTAAATCCGCAATGCCTAAGGAAAGATGTAAGGATTACATATGATGAGGAATATTGTAACCTCCTGGGCTCGATGTATGCCACTAAAGAAGGATTGTGAGTAGATTAGCAGAGTGCTCATGTGGGCAGTATAAGGAATAACAGGTGTGTAAAATGATAAGACACGGTTGATAAATGGTTGTAAGTTGTGAGATAGCTAAACATACGCCTACGCTTGTACCCTGATGATATATAACTTAATGCCAAGATGAGGGGTTGGAAGTGGACCTGGTAGCCCACTGAGGACGTATGAAGCATGTTGCACAGGCCTAGTGAGGGTTTGCGTAGGGAATATGCATATAATGCAGAGAGAAGGCCCACTGTGAGTCCTGAGGTACAGGGTGGGTATGCCAATGCCGAGAAACACACATGGAGTGTGGACGGCGATTTGTAAGTCATAGATCAGTTTGGGGGATACTGGTTGTTGAGGAAAAGCAAAAAAAACTAAATTGGTGTGATAGATATTAACATACCCTGTGGTGTAACTGAAGATGATTGTGTGTCGGCATAGTAACAATATATGGATGAAAGCACCTTATATTAATATATGCCTACCTATCTGCTCAACTGATCTGATGACAGCTACAGAATTCTATGCCAGGAATCTAGGTCCAGACCTCAGGAGTGCTACAGTGACATTACTGACATAAGACCGTAATGGACAACAACACTTGAAGGAACCAGAGCTATATACCTGAACATGCTGTAGGCAATTATGACATACACGGATGGGGTTGAATACAAAACCTGTGCTGACAGTGGCAGATAAAGTGTGCAAGTAACTTGTAGTTACTAGAGTAATTATATAAAAGTTGAGGCAGAATGACATAATTAGCACTGCTTCAACTGAATCAACCAGAAAAGGTATGACCGATAGCTAAAACCGTGAAACAAAATAAAATCACTAATCCTGCCGCATGAGGCTTTAGACTTAGTTGTAGGAAATAAGGTGAACGTGGGGTGTATTCGGCTGAATATATTTGTAGCCAACATAACGGCTGAGTGACCGAATGTCGCTGAACATGGCTTGACTGCAATCAGCCTAGCATAAGGTGTGCAAGTCGTGGTCAAATGTGTACTTAAAATTGGCCCGAAATGACGAGAGAGTACTTGGTCAGCCAAATGTTGGCTGGGGAGGTACATGGGACTGGGGGAAGCAGGAGGTTTAGAGAAGCTGTTTGTCACAGGCATGTGTGAGGGGTCTGCTTCATGAGAGTAATGTCTCAATTGATGACAAGATCCTTTCTGCTTTGTATTTCATAGAAGAGTAAGATTTAAACACGAATCCCCTACTAATCAGTTTGCAAGGGGATGATAAAGTAGAGAAAGATGATGGCATAAACCAGTTTGGGGGTAACAAAATACTTGAAATCAGAGCCGAAAGTGTGGCTCTGTGCCAGAAGCCCGAGGGGCCCAAACTCACTGTTTGCCGCGGCCAATCATGGCCAAATGTGAGACCCCGGAACCACCGACTGCCGACCCAGAAGCAGCCTGCCCACATGACCAAGGGGGCCGGCCGGAGCATGTGTCGGGGAGACGGGCGCAGAAGGCCCCCAGGTGAGGCCCGGTGGGTCAAAGGGCGCCCGTAACAGCATGTTGCCAGCGGCAGGGGGCATCGGTCGGGGCCCCCGCGGGTTGAAGCGAGCTGGCCGCGGGACGCAGTGCCGGGAAGCAGGTGGTAGAAGTCCTCAGTCCAGACCCTGCGGTAGCAGCGCCAGCAGTGGGAAGGCCGAGGCAGGTGGGCAGTGGCCGGAGCAGCTGGGCAAGAAGCTGCAGTCCAGGCTACCCGGCGTCCCAGCGGTGAAACAGGAGTGCACAGGTGTGCCCACTAAACCCGGCATTAACAGTCCAGTGAGAGGGGTGGCCCATGTTTTTATAGCCAGGTAACCCATCCCACAATTACATGCTACCCCTTTTTATTTATCAAGAGCAGAGAACAAATCATGTCATACCAGCATTAAGAGAGATTTCCAAGCTGTTGTTGTGCTGTTAATAAAATATGCAGAATCATCTTCTGCTTGTGTTTGAGTATTTTAAATGGCATGTTAGTAAACAATAAGTTAGGGATGTAAGAGGTAAGCACCATGCAACTGGGAAAGTCAGGTTTGGACAACCGTCCAGTAGGGAAGAATAGATGTGCAGTATTTTTGACTTTCGCCAGCATATGGGAGAGGCATTAGGGAAAAATCTTGTATAATCTTGTTGACACCATATACAAGCAGTATAGTAATTTGGATTGCTGCTCAATATACGGTGAAAATTTAATCAATCCTTTGGTTATATTATTCATTGATTCAAAATGTTTGGGAGACAAAGTACAGTTTAAATTTTGTTCCCATTGCCTTGCCAATTTGAAAATGGCAAGTATTATATAGTCAGAAAGTAGCTTATAACACATAGAGAGCTTACAGGTAGGAAGCAGTTTCTAATTATTACATATTTCTTCAAAACTTTACCCAAAACAGTAAGGAAACAGATAGTGCAACAAATGCTAATGGGGATGTCGTTTATGCACCTGCATCGCAAACCCACTTTAATAAACTTAACACGGTATATAATTCATTCTGCCGCTTTGTACTAGAAAGCAATTACTTTATCCACCATAGTGACATGTTAAAAGAGCTAAACTGGCTATCGCTGGAATCCCAACGCACTCTTCCTCTTTCCAGCCTTGTGCATAAGAGGTTTCTGGGAAGCTCCCACCCTACCTGAGTAGAATGCTCTCCCCAGCTGTTCCTATCTTCTATAACCTCCGATCCAGTACTAGCACGCTATTTAGCATACCGCAATACAAAAATAAAGTGTCACGTTCCTTTATTTTCCTACAGAGCACCGCAATTATAGAATAACATCAGGGACACAGTCAAATCTTCATTCAATCTAAAATCTTTTAAGAGATCTATGGTGATATACCTCAGCACAGAATGCACCTGTTATGGTTGAATATATTTATCACCTGTTCTATGTTAAATTTATATATGTGTGTATGTATATATATATATATATATTATTTGTATATTGTATTTGTTGTAATATTGTATCCTATTGTAACAATGCAATGTTTTGTGGACCCAGGACATACTTGAAAACAAGAAAAATCTCAATGTATCCATCCTAGTAAAATATTTTATAAATAAATAAATTTGTTCTAAAACCGAGAGATCGGATGTAGATACACCGTGAGATATATCAGACTTGTTATATTTTTCAAAAAGGACTGTAATTGTAAGAAAGAGTAATGTCAAGTAGGAGGCAGAACATATTTAGCTTGAAGTTAGTAAAAATCCAGGAGCGCATTGACCTGATAGAGGTGTGTGGCTCCAAGGTCAGGGTCTGGTGTAGAAAATGGGAATAAGATACAGCAAACCCATAATCTGAGTGGCCAACTATAGGCCATTAGCTTAAAGGAGCACCAGGGCAAGTGCCACCTGTAAGGCGACCTAGGCAGCCGCCTAGGACGCACCTTAGCAGGGGGCGCCGGATCCCTGTGCCCGTAGTCCCCGCTGCAGCTCCTCATGCTGTGCCGCGCGAGCGCTTTAGCAAGCCCCAGGCGGCGCAGCACTGCTGTATAGAGGGCGGCCGGGTTTGAGTGACCGGCAGGAGTGAAGCGCAGAAGTTCCTGTCCCGCGTTCCGCACCGCCCGGCCGTGCGACATAGACAGGAGGGGAGGGGGGTTAAGGACCATTAGGGTTTGGAGTAAGGACCATTAGGGGAGGGGGTAAGGACCACTACTAGGGGAGGGGAGGGGAGGAGTAAGGACCACTAAGGGGTTTGGGAGAGGGAGGACCACTAAGGGGGGGAAGGACCACCAAAGGGGCTTAAGGAGGGAGGACCACTAAGTAGAGGGGAGGAGGGTAATGACCACTGAGGGTGGAGATTACCACTAAAGGGGTGGGGGAGGAGGGGAAGGTCTACTAAAGGGGTTTGGGAGAAGGAGGACCACTAAAGGGTTTGGGAGAGGGAGGACCACTAAGGGGAGGGATGGAGGACCACTAAGGGGGAGAGGAGGGAGTGATAAGACCATCAAGGGGGGACTGCACAATGACATGGGGCCAAGGGAGAGCACTAAGGGACAGAAGGGGAGAACACGGAGGGACAGGAGGGAAGGGGAAATCAATAATTGACAGGAGAGCACTATGAAAATGTTTTACAAAAATAAAGAGCTGCTCCCCTCTCAGTCCCTATCCTACCCCACAAACCCTCTCTTCTACACTACACACATACACAATGCATCCCCCCCCACACACACACACAGAAACATACAATGCATTCCTACTCACACACAGACACACCCGAAACACACAATGCATCCCTTACATTCACACAAACACTCATTCTCTTACACACAGAAACAAAATGCAACTCTTACACAATCAATGCACCCCTTACAGACACACACTGCATTCAATTACATACACAGAAACACACCTTGCACCCCTTACACACACACACTCACACACAGAAACATACAATGCATTCCTTACACGCACTGCATCCCCTATAAACACACTACTTCCCTTACACAAATTGGTATCCCTATACACTACATTCTATAAGAACACACACACATTGTATCCTCTACAATAACACATAAAACATCCCCTACACACATACACTCTACTTCCTGTGAGAGAACTGGGTGGGCCATGTAGGTATTTATGGGTGGGCATTGTAGGCATACTTACGGTCAACCCTGGGGGCCCAGACCTTGAGCTGTGTAAGGGGCCCTACAAAAATGGTGCTGCTTCCTGTTTGTTAATTGTTGTGAGCACTGTTAAAAACAGTCTCCAGAGAGCCTCTTCTACACCAGACCTGTGGAGCCAGACTGAGCCCATCATCAGCCTCTTGTCCTCATCTGGTGGTAAGTAGGCAATCCAATATATTATTAGTGGCACTAATCTCACATTACATGGATACTATAGTCACCAGAAGCACTACAGCATAATGTAGTGGTTCTGGTGTCTATAGCATGTGCCTGTAGGCTTTTTAATGTAAACACACTGTCTTTTCAGATAAAAGACACTTTGAAGACTGGCGTTGGCCCATATGGCAGAGCATATAGTTCCCGGCGAACATAGCGTGTTCGCGTTCGCCACGGCGGGCGAACACATGCGCGGTTCAATCCGCCCCCCTATTCGTCATCATTGACTAAACTTTGACCCTGTGCCTCACAGTCAGCAGACACATTCCAGTCAATCAGCAGCAGACCCTCCCTTCCAGACCCTCCCACCTCCTGTACAGCATCCATTCTAGATTCAAGCTGCATTCTCAGATAGAGGAGGGAAAGTGTAGCACTGCTCATTTGATAGGGAAATGTATAGCTAGGCTAGTGTATTCAGTGTCCACTACAGTTCTGAAGGACTCATCTGATCTCTGATGTAAGGACAGCACCCCAAAAAGCCCTTTTTAGGGCTAGAACATCAGTCTGCTTTTTTTTTGTGTAATCTAATTGCAGTTGCCTGCCTGCCTGCCAGCTTCTGTGTCAGGCTCACAGTGGATACTGTGCCCACTTGCCCAGTGCCACCACTCATATCTGGTGTCACAATAGCTTGCATTTAAAAACAAAAAAACTTTTTTCACTGTAATAGATTAATTAGCAGTTAGTTGTCCGCAAGCGTCTGTGTGTCAGGCCAACAGCGTGTACTCTGCCAGTGCACAGTGACACTCATCTGGTGGCACAATAGCGTGCATTTAAAAACCCAAAAACTTTTTTTTCACTGTCATAGATTGAATAGCAGTTAGTTGTCTGCAAGCATCTGTGTGTCAGGCTCACAGTCGATACTGTGCCCACTTGCCCAGTGCCACCACTCATATCTGGTGTCACAATAGCGTGCATTTAAAAACCAAAAACTTTTTTCACTGGTATAGATTGAATAGCAGTTAGTTGTCTGCAAGCGTCTGTGTGTCAGGCCAACAGCGTGTACTATGCCAGTGCAAAGTGCCACTCATATCTGGTGGCACAATAGTGTGCATTTAAAAACAAAAAACTTTTTTCACTGTTATAGATTGAATAGCAGTTAGTTGTCTGCAAGCGTCTTTGTGTCAGGCCAACAGTGTGTACTCTGCCAGTGCACAGTGCCACTCATATCTGGTGTCACAATAGCGTGCATTTAAAAACAAAACACTTTTTTCACTGTTATAGATTGAATAGCAGTTAGTTGTCTGCAAGCGTCTGTGTGTCAGGCCAACAGTGTGTACTCTGCCAGTGCACAGTGCCACTCAAATCTGGTGGCACAATAGCGTGCATTTAAAACCCCAAAAACTTTTTTTCACTGTAATAGATTGAATAGCAGTTAGTTGTCTGCAAGCGTCTGTGTGTCAGGCTCACAGTGGATACTGTGCCCACTTGCCCAGTGCCACCACTCATATCTGGTGTCACAATAGCGTGCATTTAAAAACCAAAAACTTTTTTCACTGTTATAGATTGAATAGCAGTTAGTTGTCTGCAAGCGTCTGTGTGTCATTCCAACAGCGTGTACTCTGCCAACCTCTGCCAGTGCACATTGCCACTCATATCTGGTGTCACAATAGCATGCATTTAAAAACAAAAAACTTTTTTCACTGTTCTAGATTGAATAGCAGTTAGTTGTCTTCAAGCGGGTGTGTCAGGCCTACAGCGTGTACTCTGCCAACCTCTGCAAGTGCACATTGCCACTCATATCTGGTGTCACAATAGCGTGCATTTAAAACCCAAAAAACTTTTTTCACTGTTATAGATTGAATAGCAGTTAGTTGTCTTCAAGCGGGTGTGTCAGGCCTACAGCGTGTACTCTGCCAACCTCTGCCAATGCACAGTGCCACTCATACCTGGTCTCACAGTAGCTTGCACGCATAGTACCACTAATCCAACAAAAAAATGACAGGCAGAGGCAGGCCACCCCGCAGGGGCCATCGTGGTCATGGTGCTGTGATTCCCTTTTGCCCTAGAATACTGCCCAGTTTCAGAGGCCACGTACCCTGAACTTGAAAAGTTCTGAGGACATAGTTGACTGGCTAACACAGGAACCCAATCTTCTACAGCTTCCGCTCGGAACCTTGACGCACCATCCTCCTTCAGCTTAGCTTAGTGCACCTCTCAAGATACCACTCACCCGCCTGCCTCCACCACCAACACTAGCACCACAGCCGCTTCACTTGGTATGTCGGAGGAGTTATTTACACATCCGTTTGAAGAAATGAGTGATGCGCAACCATTATTGCCAGAGGATGTAGATAACAGGGATATGTCTCAGGCAGGCAGCATTACACACATGGACGTATGGTGTGATGATGATGATGTTGTATGCGCTGCTGCTTCCTTTGCTGAGTTGTCAGATACAAGTGAAGCGGTTGATGATGACGATGCGTCCATGGATGTCACGTGGGTGCCCGCTCGGCAAGAAGAAGAACAGGGTGAAAGTTCAGATGGGGAGACAGAGACGAGTTGGAAGCAGGGGGAGGTCATCGCAAGGAGCTAGTGGCACAGTCAGACAGCATGCATCGGCACCTGGGGTCAGCCCGACAGCACGCCAATCAACGCATGCTGTGTCCACCACCAGAATGCCGTCATTGCAGAGCTCAGCAGTGTGGAATTTTTTTGTGTGTCTGCCTCTGACAACAGTGATGCCATTTGCAACCTGTGCCTAAAGAAACTGAGTCGTGGGAAGTCCAACACCCACCTAGGTACAACTGCTTTGCATAGGCACATGATCGCACATCACAAACGCCTATGGGATCAACACATGAGTACAAGCAGCACACAAACTCAAAGCTGCCATCCTCCTCCTGGTCCAGCATCTTCAGCCACGTCAACCACTGCTGTCCTCCTTGCCCCCTCTCAACCATCTGCCACTCCGTCTCTCGCCTTGAGCAGTTCCCGCTCATCTGCCCACAGTCAAGTGTCTGTCAAGGACATGTTTGAGCGTAAGAAGCCAATGTCAAAAAAGTCACCCCCTTGCCCAGCATCTGACAGCTGGCTTGTCTGAACTATTAGCCCGCCAGCTTTTACCATACAAGCTGGTGGAGTCTGAGGCGTTCAAAAAATTTGTAGCTATTGGGACACCGCAGTGGAAGGTACCCGGACGAAATTTCTTTTCACAAAAGGCAATCCCCAACCTGTACTCGATTGTGCAAAAGAAAGTAATGGCATGTCTGGCACACAGTGTTGGGGCAAGGGTTCATCTGACCACTGATACCTGGTCTGCAAAGCATGGTCGGGGCAGGTATATCACCTACACTGTGCATTGGGTAAACCTGCTGACGGCTGCCAAGCATTGAATGCGTGGCTCTGCAGAGGAGTTGGTGACACCGCCACGACTTGCAGGCAGGCCTGCTGCCACCTCCTCTACTCCTCCTACTCCATCCTCTTCCATAACCTCCTCGGCTGAGTCCTCTTCTGCTGCTGCGTCTTGCTCCACATCAACGGTACCCCCCCAGCTCCCAGGTACTATTCCACATCCCGGATACGGCAGTGTCACGCCGTCTTGGGTTTGACTTGCTTGAAAGCAGAGAGTCACACCGGACAAGCACTCCTGTCCGCCCTGAACGCACAGGTGGAAAAGTGGCTGACTCCGCAGCAACTGGATATCGGCAAAGTGGTTTGTGACAACGGAACAAATTTGTTGGCGGCATTGAAGTTGGGCAAGTTGACACATGTGCCGTGCACAAGTACACAGGCTTACAGGACGTCCTGAAGCATGCCAGGAAGGTGTGTGGCCATTTCAGGCGTTCCTACATGGCCATGGCGCACTTTGCAGATATCCAGCGGCGAAACAACATGCCAGTGAGGAAAAAAGTCGTTAATGAATATTTGTATGACCGGGGTGCTAGGACAGCCTCTGGGGAGCTGGGAATTTTTTTGCCACGTTACTGGACGCTCATGCGCAATGCCTGTAGGCTCATGCGTCCTTTTGAGGAGGTGACAAACCTAGTCAGTCGCACCAAAGTCACCATCAGCGACATCATACCATTTGTTTTCTTCCTGGAGCATGCCCTGCGAAGAGTGCTGGATCAGGCCGTAGATGAGCGTGAAGAGGAAGAGGAAGAGTTGTGGTCACCATCACCACCAGAAACAGCCTTATCAGCATCGCTTGCTGGACCTGCGGCAATGCTGGAAGAGGATTGGGAGGAAGAGGAGTCAGAGGAGGAATGTGGCTTTGAGGAGGAGGAAGAAGACCAACCACAACAGGCATCCCAGGGTGCTTGTTGTCACCTATCTGGTACCCGTGGTGTTGTACATGGCTGGGGGGAAGAACATACCTTCATTGAGATCACTGAGGAGGAGGAACGGGAAATGAGTAGCTCGGCATCCAACCTTGTGCAAATGGGGTCTTTCATGCTGTCGTGCCTGTTAAGGGACCCTCGTATAAAAAGGCTGAAGGAGAACGACCTGTACTGGGTGTCCACGCTACTAGACCCCCGGTATAAGCAGAAAGTGGCTGAAATGTTACCAAATTACAACAAGTCAGAAAGGATGCAGCATTTGAAAAATAAATCAAAAAGTATGTTTACACAGCGTATAAGAATGATGTCACAGCACAACGGGAATCTAACAGGGGAAGAGGTGAAAGTAATCCTCCTCCTCCCACGACCACGCCGGCAAGGACAGGACGCTTACAGACGTGTTGTTGATGGAGGACATGCAAAGCTTTTTAAGTCCTACGCATCGCCACAGCCCTTCGGGATCCACCCTCAGAGAACGACTCGACCGACAGGTAGCAGACTACCTCGCCTTAACTGCAGATATCGACACTCTGAGGAGCGATGAACCCCTTGACTACTGGGTGTGCAGGCTTGACCTGTGGCCTGAGCTATCCCAATTTGCGATAGAACTTCTGGCCTGCCCCGCTTCAAGTGTCCTGTCAGAAAGGACCTTCAGTGCAGCAGGAGGTATTGTCACTGAGAAGAGAAGTCGCCTAGGTCATAAAAAGTCTAGATTACCTCACCTTTATTAAGATGAATGAGGGATGGATCCCGAAGGGACTGACAGTGGGCGATACATTCGACTAAAAAAGGCCTGATGAGATGAGCTGCCTTGGGCTAAAAATGGTCCACATGCTGCTGTATTTTAGCTCTGAATGCCGGTTGACTTGCGTGACTTACCCGCCACCAACTAGGGTTCAAGCTGCAATGTTTTAGGGCACTTTCTGCCTGGGAAACAAACATCACTTTTTCTGCAACAATAACTTACAGTAGTGATGGTGCGCAACAAAAAATTCGTATTCACTATGGACCTCTTATAGAGAGTGAAAGTAACCCTGTGTACATAAAATGAGGTGTTTACAGAGTGGAAATATTATAAATAATTGAAAAACAAACAGTGGTTGTGGTGAAACAAAGCACAATCTGTAGGTATACTTGCAAACATGGAAATCACTCTGCCACCTATTAAGGAGACAAAGAGAATTCTTTTATTTGTAATGAACATAGCTGGACTGCGCGGGTGCGGGCCTATCGCCGTTATATTGATGATATGATTTTTATTTGGGAAGGCACAGAAGACCATTTTAGAGATTTTTTAGAATACCTAAATAATAATACTTGGGGCATACGCCTTACAAGTAATATCAGCACTTTATCCATTGATTTTTTAGATCTCAAGATATACATAGAAAATGGGGTCCTGAAAACACAGACTTTTTTTTTAAAAAGTTGATGTGAATGGTTATGTTTCATATCACAGTGGGCACTATTCACCATGGCTTAACAACATACCCAAGGGCCAGTTACTTAGGTTGAAACGGAATTGTACAGAGGAAAAAGTGTTTGATCAGCAGGCTGAAGACCTTCTAAAGAAATTTAGGGAAAAATCCTATCCAGAAGATATCCTAAAAAAAGCTTTTAACGAGGTGAAACCAATTGCACAAATAGATCTAATTAAAAAAGAAAAAGTGAAAAATATGAATCAGGAAAGTTTCAATGAAGTGTTAGTCTTTGATTTTAATAATCAGCATAAATATTTGAAAAAAACTATCAACAGATTCTGGCCAATATTAAAAACAGACAAAGACTTAAGTGGGCTTCTCCCGTCCAAACCCAAAATTACCTTTAGGGGGCTCCGAGTTTAAGAAGCAATCTTGTACACAGTTATTTGAGAGACAAGCCTAAGAGAGTAACGGAGAATTTCCTAGGACACCCCATCGGTTTCTACAGATGCAAGATGTGTCTTGCCTGTAGGAATATGGGGAATATTAAAGAGAGCAAAGTGGAAAAATTTAGGTCAGAGAGAACGCAAAGAGAATACAAGATTAAAGAGCACATTTCTTGTCACAGCAATAATGTGATCTATTTGTTGAAATGTCCATGTAGATTGGAGTATGTGGGAAGGACGACCCGTCCACTCCACGTAAGGATAAGAGAACATATTTATAATATTAGAAAAGGATTAGAAAGTCATAGTGTCTCAGAACATTTTAAAAAAGTGCATGGACAGGATCCACGGGGACTAGAGTTCATAGGCATTAAGAAGGTACAGCGGGATTGGAGGGGAGGTGATTTTATTCGTAAGATCGGACAGGAGGAGATGAGATGGATATTTCAAATGGAAACACTAACTCCGTCCGGTCTTAACAAAGATTTTGAACTTTGTAATTTTCTTTAGTATTTAAAAAAAAAAAAAAAAATTATGTTTTATATTTGTGATCTTAATTAATTTTTTTTTTTTTGTAGTATATATTTTTTACTGATTGTTACATCATGAACATATGTATTTATATTCACGATGCTAATTAAGCAAAAATAGTTTTTTGGAATTTCTTATCACATATATAAATATGTGCAAAATTTGGTTTAGGCAATATACCCCATTTTATCAAGTTTTAAGTATTTTCAAAAGTAGTTGTTTCTTTTTCTCTTTTTTTCTAAACAAATGAGCTGCCATGAAATAAGTTTCAAAGTGCTAAATACCCACATTTATGTAGGGGTGTATATGTTTTTTGTTCCCTAATCTGGTTTTTAGATGGATTTTTAGTGGTATTATGAGAATGTGTGCTGCCATTTTAAGAAAATAAATTGTCTTTTTTATTTAGAATTTTTTTTTTTTTTTTTTTTAATTCTTTATTTTGGGTGTGCACGAAATGAACAAGTCGCCGGCGTGCGCCACAACAGCGATATCCGGTAGAATAGGTTAACATTGGTATTACATATCATGGCATTCGATATACAGGCACATTTTTATAATATTAATATGATCTCTAGTACAGTGGTTTAGTTTCACGTTTGGTTTTAAGTATGCTAGCTTAATGCACATGTCCTGGAGAAATAGGTAGAGGAGAAAACAAAAGAGGAAAGCATGGCTTGTGCAGCGAATGTACATATAAGATTATTCTGAAATTTTATAAGAAATAACTGGCATTTTAGATATATATTGAGGTGTTGAACAAACATATAACAACATTCAGCTTGGTTAAGTAGTTAGCGTGATATAGCTCAATGGTAGTGAACTGCTTAATTTATATAGGTAACCTGAAGTGTGTTAGTAACTGTGATAAGCACACAATATTGTCATCCTTACCTAGGTGCTATGAGATTTTGCTCACATGTAACCTGTAATGTTATAGCGGGAGGGTTGAACTCCTAGGGTGTGATACCTGGCTAGTGGGCTTGGTGTCCCCATAGTGGTAGCCTATGGTTGTATACCGGGTTGCCCATTGTATGGTTATAGTGTGTTACAGGAGGTTTACATTCCCACCAGGGCAATCTACAGTATGACAAGCGTTATGTGTATCATGGACATTTCTGACAGGTTATAGAACCTTGGATCAGAGGGTTATGCTAGCTGCCAGTACGATCAGTGTAACACATTGTTTGCATAAATACTATTTTAGATGGTTAGTGTCTTCGTCTTATATGAATATGAGAGTCCCACAACGATGTGCCAGTGGCTGCAGAGTCGGTGTGGCCCACTGTGCCCGTCTCGGTGCTGGGCATCAGTGTTTGTTAGCGGCTAGCCAATTCCTTTGCTGATGCGCTGCACGGTACGACCTGGGTGATCTGCGATGTTTTCTGAGCGACGGGAGCGAGGCGAGGCACCCCTCCAGCCCCAGGTCTTCACTAAAGCCGACATCTTCAGGCCGCTGTCTCGGGGGGTCAGTAAGTCCCAGACCTTCTCCCCTCTGGGGGAACAGGAGGCAGTGGTGGACCTGCGCTGCCATCGGCGGTTTGCCTTCCGTCTGCGTGGTTGGTGCGTAGTGGTAGAGCCCCTCGTGGCTTTCAGCCCAGGTGGGTGTATAACTTTGGCAGCGGGAGTCTCTCCCGATGCTGTACCCGAGGGAGGTTCGCTCTCATCTCTGCGCTCAGCTTCCCTTTTGTTTGATGCAGACATCATGCAGTATTCGAGTGCTGTCCAGAATCTGGAGAAGGCTTCATCCAGCCGCTGCATGAGTCGGTCCGCTGGGTTAGCAGTAGCTTGCGGTAGTTGTTCTGCAGCATCTGCCCACATGTCCTGTGCGTCCGCCATCTTGGAGATGCAGTTATTGCTTCAATGAGCGGGAACCAGGGCTGGCAGGTAACGCAGGAGTGTCCGATGTTGTGGGCGCCGGGATATCCCTCACCGGCCGGGGGGGGTATCGGTGTGTCAGACCGCCGTGGGACTTGTATCTGGATGGTCAGAAACCGCGAGGTCGGCCGCTCCTCAAGGCCCAGACCACCAGGTAGGCCTCGGTCGTGCTGCCGGTTCCGTAACCGCTAGATTGCCAGTGCTTTTGTTGGCATAGGTGCTCCCACTCTCCGTGAGGTAGTTCAGGCTTATTAAAGATAATGTAGTCGCTGTAAAGTAGTTCCAAATCGTTTTAAATCGCTTTGCTGTACGGAGCTCCAACTGTGTGCGACCGTTCAGCTCAGCAGCCTGGCTCCGCCCCCCTTTATTTAGAATTTTAAATGTATATATCTACTTAAATTCATAATGCTAATTGAATAAAATAAGTTTTTGTAGAGTTTCTTATTGCCCACAGAAATATGTGAAAAACTCGGTTTAGGCAATATAACCCATTTTTGTTCCAAGTTTAAAAAAAAAAAATATATATATATATATTTTTTTTTTCTTTTTAATATCTGAGACCCCATTTCTATCAGTTAGCACTGGGATCAGCAGTGCTACTAATAAGAGACTTATTTTGGACTTTGAAATGTTGATGAGAAAGTTTGTATTGATTTTAAAATGGTGGGTAACATGGACTGGTGTATATAAGACACAGGACAGTGGGAGGAAGCATCAGCCGTTTGACAAAGCCCTGTGGGTGGGGTGAAATGCATTACGGACCCGGAACCAGGAAGTGATTTGGAGACAGTCAGCAACAGCAGCCAGGATAGCAGCCGGAAGATTTTTTTACATTACATGAGTATATGGAACTTTCTTTGCGGTTTCCTGAGGCTGGTGAGCGGACTAACTACCTCCACAACAAGTTTTGCTGTTTTTAAATTTAAATTAATAAAGTATACTTACCTGAGATCCGGATTGCAAGCTTCCTTTCCACGGATCCCACGCACTCTAGGGGCTGATCCTCCCTGAGTGCTATAGCAACGAGTGGTGCTTTTACCACTCCAATCTTGTGAGTGTAACACCTAAAAGGCACCTCTGTTTGCTTTATTCTATGTATTTATAAGTTAATTACTATGCTGCACTAGGAGGTCTCTTTCTGTTTTTGTCTCCTTAATAGGTGGCAGAGTGATTTCCATGTTTGCAAGTATACCTACAGATTGTGCTTTGTTTCACCACAACCACTGTTTGTTTTTCAATTATTTATAATATTTCCACTCTGTAAACACCTCATTTTATGTACACAGGGTTACTTTCACTCTCTATAAGAGGTCCATAGTGAATACGAATTTTTTGTTGCGCACCATCACTACTGTAAGTTATTTTATGTTCAAATTGTTTTACCAGGATTTGTTTTTGTTGGTTGCTGCATGTACTAAGACCCTTCTCTCATTTGCGCCATCCTATTTATAATCGTTTTTTCTTTTTTCTGCAACAATACCTAATTTTTCAGGCATGTGTACATGCCTAATTTTCCGGGCCTCTGGTGCTGCACTGTGGCTTCAAAAACCAAACCAAAAAAAGGCGCATAACAGGGATTAAACTGATAGGAATAGTACTACTTAACACACCACTCCTATCTGGTGGCACATTAGATTGCATGCGCAGTGCCCCAAATTTGAAGTAGGAGGACCGACCAAGCATCTTTTTCCATCTCCCGGTTCCTAAAATCGATGCCATATACACATCCCCTGATAGGGTGCCAGCTCGTTATTCTCTTGGGCGCCAGCTCGTTATTCTCTTTTTCACTTCACTAGGGACACTTTACTGTACTATGGGCACTTAGACCCACTCTTTGTCTTGCACAGTGTTATTCCTAGCCAGCATCTGTGATGGGAAATCAGGCAGTCATCTAAACGTTTAGATTGAGATTTAGCTTAGAACACCCTTGAAGGTGTTTAAGGAGATTAGGGATAGTTTAGAGGATTCTTCTTAGACCTCTCTGAGTCTTTATAACCCTTCTACCTATCCAGCATTTCTGGAAACTAGCTAAGAGAAAGGGTGTCTGTGTGTCTGTTATACATTTAACTTTATATCACCTTATTGACACTTTTTATGACAACATCACTTCGTTCTCCATACTCTCTGCCTGTACCCATCTATTTAGAGGGAATTTCCTTGCCCTTGGCAATATTATATAATAGGTAATAGTATTACCATTATTACACAATTAGCCACTATAGGGGAATGAGTATAGTATCCCTTTGTTATTTATAAATGATACAATAAAGACTTTTGTCCATTACTCAATTTACTTTAACCCCTTAAGGACACATGACGTGTCTGACATGTCATGATTCCCTTTTATTCCAGAAGTTTGGTCCTTAAGGGGTTAAAGGACCACTCTAGGCACCCAGACCACTTCAGCTTAATGAAGTGGTCTGGGTGCCAGGTCCAGCTAGGGTTAACTAATTGTTTTATAAACATAGCAGTTTCAGAGAAACTGCTATGTTTATCAATTAGTTAAGCCTTCCCCCTAATCCTCTAGTGGCTGTCTCACTGACAGCCGCTAGAGGCGCTTGCGTGATTCTCACTGTGAAAATCACAGTGAGAGCACGCAAGCGTCCATAGGAAAGCATTATGAATGCTTTCCTATGTGACCGGCTGAATGCGCGCGCATTCAGCCGACGGGGAGGATCGGAGGCGGAGAGGAGGAGGAGAGCTCTCCGCCCAGCGCTGGAAAAAGGTAAGTTTAACCCCTTTTCCCCTTTCCAGAGCCGGGCGGGAGGGGGTCCCTGAGGGTGGGGGCACCCTCAGGGCACTCTAGTGCCAGGATAACGAGTATGCTTTCCTGGCACTAGAGTGGTCCTCTAACAAAGGGTACTAACCACGGTATTAGGAAGCATTACTCTGCTTTCCCTTTCTCCCTCTATTATGCACCTATGCTCACTAGGATTTGTAGGTATCACTTTATTATAGTTGTCTAACCTTTTCCTATGCCAGTTTTAGATCTCCTTCTTGGGAGATTTTTTATTTTTTCAGTTTATTAACATACCTGGGTACAAGCCCTTGGTGGGGCTGGCACCACCACCTGACCACATTTCCTCGTTTCTTCCACTCATACCGCTTTTTCCATCTTTGAAGGGGTTTGGCGAAACAAGGAAATAGTCCTCTACTCGTAACAGGGATTAAACTGATAAGAATAGTACTACTTAACACACCTTATAATAACGCGCAGAGAGAGGAGTCTGATGAAGAGGAGTCAGAGGAGGAAGGTGGCTTTGAGGAGGTGGAAGACCAAACACAGCAGGCGTCCCAGGGGGCTTGTCACCTTTCGGGACCCTTGGTGTTGTACGTGGCTGGATGCAGGAAGAGACCTTCAATGACATCAGTGAGGACAAGGAACGGACATGGCTAGCTTGGTATCCAACCTTGTGCAAATGGGGAGTTTGCGGTTGTGCAAATGGACTGTTTGCAGTTGTTTGCGGTGCGTTAAACGGGGAGTTTGGTCTGTCACTGTGAAGCAGGCGTAACCCTTACACTACCTGATCGATACAACATCATATAGTACGTCCCCCCCCCTCATTATTTTTATGGCCCCACCCACCGCTCACGGGTGGGGGCAGGCGGGAGGACAGTAGGTCCCCCCCCCATTGTGATTTATTTACTGAATATTCCCCTGTATAACAATGTTTGGCATTTAGTGAATATTCCCTATTCTGCTCTGTGTCAGTGTGTATCAGGGTCCCTGAGGACAGGTGTCAATCCAAATCTGCCAAGTGACCCTATGTGGGGGGAACCAGTCCCTGTTCTGCTCTGTGTCAGTGTGTATCAGGGTCTCTGAGGACAGGTGTCAATCCATATGTCAAGGTGTCAATATGTCAGGTGTCAATTCATATCCATTGTGATTTAGGAATGTTAGGTGATTTATGCCCTTTATGGATTAAAACCAGACTCTGCATCAACTGTGTAATTTTCCATGGGAGTTTTGCCATGGATCCCCCTCCGGCATGCCACAGTCCAGGTGTTAGTCCCCTTGAAACAACTTTTCCATCACTATTGTGGCCAGAAAGAGTCCCTTTGGGTTTTAAAATTCGCCTGCCCATTGAAGTCTATGGCGGTTCGCCCGGTTCGCCGGTTCGCGAACGATTGCGGAAGTTGCGAAAATTTTATGTTCGCGACATCACTAATTCCTACCATCTGTTTGCTTACCTCAACTCCGCCCTGACCATTTACGTACTCTGCTTCAACGTATCTCTCTTGCCAGGAGATTGGATGCTATTAAACAACTGCCCTCAGGTAAATAGCATGTAGCAGATGACCTTACAAATTTATATTGTAAAATAATATGGAGAAGATCTTGCCCCTTCATCAAATTAAAGTTTTCCGACACGCATCAGAAATAGGTTCATTGGTGTGACAGGGTTAGTGTGGCATGTTAGGGTGATAGGGTTAGTGTGACAGGGTAAGGGGGGTTAGGGTGACGGTAAGGGTGACATGGTCAGTGTGATAGTGTTAGGGGGTTAGTGTTAAAGGATTAGAGGGGGTAACTGTGACAGGGTTAGGGGGTTCACGAGACAGTATTAGAGGGGGTTATTGTGACACGGTAAGGTGGGGTTAGTGTGACTGGGTTAAGGGGGGTTATTGTGAAGGATTAGAGGGGGTTATTGTGACAGGGTTAGGAGGGTTAGTGTGACAGGGTTATATGGGCTTAGTGTGATGTTAGGGTGGTTAGTGTGAAGGGTTATGGGATTAGTGTGAAGAGTTAGAGGGGGTTAGTGTGACAGGGTTAATCACTCACCACCCCTCTATATTTATTTGCCCCCCTCCTGCTTAACTCATGTGGCTCAATGGGTCCCTGGTGGCCCTGGTGGTCTGCTGGTGGACTCCCTGGTGGGATGCTGGTGGACTCCCTGGTGGGCTGCTTGTGGACTCCCTGGTGGTCCAGTGTGTTAGAGCAGCTGCACAACCTTGCGGTTCCGGCACTCTGCGATGACGTCAGAGTGCAGGCTGGAACCCGGCGCCTGTGCTCTGACACTCACAGTGCGCCGGACCCGCGAGGACGTGCGGCTGCTCTAACAACACACTGGAGCACCAGGGAGTCCACCAGCAGCCCACTGGACCACCAGGGAGCCCATATCTAAGAGCAGGCAGGGTCTGAGGTGGCAAAATGCTGCCCCTGCAAAAGTGCCGCCTGGTGCGATGGCTAAAGTCCGACCTATGGATGGTTTGGCCCTGCCCCCGACTCACAATGTCACACAGTCACACCTCAACACCCCTTGCCTAACAGTGACCGTCTAATTCAAGCTAACGAGATTATATTACATTCATAAATGTTTCTTACAAACCTTTCAACGTTTTTCTTGCTTTGTTTTGGTTTGTACATTTGTATGAAAGTGCTTGCTTGCTGGCTTACAAAAAAAAAAAAGTGATGCATATGCCTGTAAGTTTTGTGATAAGTCAGTATAAAACATTTTCACATCTGGAGAGGCTTTAGTTAGTCATATAGTTAAAATAATTTCACAAATCTATTCCGTCTCATGAAATCTCTGATACAGTCTTTAACCTTTTTGTTTTTTAAAGTGTAAACAAATGGATTTAATAAAGGACCGAGTACAGTGCTTACCAGATTCACCACTTTGTCAGTTTCTATTGAATATTTCTTGGGTGGTCTGATTTCAATAAATATGGCACTTCCAAATACTATAGACACCATACTGAGGTGAGACAAACATGTAGAAAAAGTCTTCTGTCTTCCTGTGTCTGATGGCATCCTTATAACGGTTGACACAATTAGAATATATGATATTATTGTAACCAACAAAGGGCCAATTAGAATAAAAACTGATGATATAACTGCAGAAAGCTTGAGTAATCTTGTATCTGCGCAGATTAATTTCATCAATGCAGCACTTTCACAAAAGAAATGATCCAATATATGGCCACAATATGGCAGTGTTGGAATAATCAAGGTAGGATACAGGAGACAGGAGAATGAAGTAAACAAACAGCCAGCCACTAACTTTACACAAGTGCTTTTTCTGATGATGGAGCTATATCTGAGTGGGTAGCAGATGGCAACATAACGATCAAAGGACATGACACTCAAGAGGAGGAAGTCAGAAGAAAATATAAAAAAATAAAAATAGGATTGCGTGAAACACTCTGCCCTAGAAATAGTAGATTTTTCTTTGATAAGTGTGACCAAAAGATTAGGTATCACAGTAGAAATTCCACAGACTTCCATGAAAGACAGACAAACCAAGAAAAAGTACATTTGTGAGTGAAGGCGGTAATCAGTGCATATTATAATAATTATTAATACATTTCCAGAAAAGGTAACAAAGTAAACTAGTAGCAATGTTATAAACATAACAGTATGATTTGTAGAAGTTCCTGGGAACCCATTAAGGATGAATTCTGTTATGTAGGTTTTATTTTTAGCTTCCATTTGTGATCAATAACCTATACAAATAAAATGTGTTAGTGGTCATCTAAGATGAAATATTCCTATTCATAATGTTTGCTGTTAGGTAGGGCTCTGTAAATAAATATACTATAACATATTTGTGACGGATCACCTGGCACCCCGACTGGGTACCTCCATTGATGGATGCTCCTAGTGCTTCCCGAGGGCTCCAAGCACTCCACTCGACACCATAAGTACTGCAGACTGAACCTCTCTTCCTTCAGAGAGCGAAGCAGGAACAAGCTCTTAAAAGAGCTTAGTGATTATAGCCAAGGGAGTATACAGCGTATAGCAATCCCCATTGTAGATGCAGCCTTTTCCCCCACACATGAGACAAGGCTCTATGTTGAGGGTAAAACAGGAACTCAGCAGTCTGAGGGTGTATTGGCACTTATATACAAGTTTTACCACACGGACAGACTTGTACATTTAAAAACTCCCAAATACTACACACAAACCCTCCCCTCTGCCTGTGATATAATTACTGAACACAATGGGCTAACTTAATTATCACAGGCAGGAAAATATACAGTTTAATACAATATTCATAACTTCCAAACTATACATGCTATACAAACATATCAAAAAATCATACAATTTGGTCCAGTGGTTCAAAAGATAGATGGAAGTCCTATTTGACCAACTGCATGCATGGCTTTCCTGCCCAAAAGAGTTCCATAGATTTGGGCTGTTCGGTCGGTCTATTTCACATAGAAAAAAGACTAAGTCCAATTCGAATGCATGAACGGGTGCCATTCGTGCAAATATTCAAACGCACTTCAATTTCTGTTGAAGTGGCAAAGAAGGTAAGGTTGAACTGTGTTCGTGCCATTGTGTAGCCGATTTCAGTTCCATGAGCTCGACAGCAAAACAACGCTGACCGCATTCGACTAAACAAGATGGCCGCCGCCACGTGTTCGACTATGCGAACGGCAGCCACCCAGCGTTTGACAATTAACTTGCGGTTAACCACCGGCCTGGGAGGTAAATGGGCTGGACACTCCACTTGTGTTTGATCCACCTGTTGGGTAATTTGTTAGGTAAGCCCCATTTACCGAACCATATGGGAAAAGGGCACAAACAAAGTATTTTCACAGTCTGGGGGCACAGTGTTAAAGGGGCACTGTCTCAAAAGTCTCAATATGCCCAAATAATGTTTTTAAAGGACCATACACACCAGGGCCATAGTCATAAGGCAGGAGGCTGGCAATTAGGCTCCTCCAAAAGCAAGTGGCGAAGGGCACTTCATCACAATATTATTGGGTAACTGCTAAATTAGCTGATGCTATTGCTAGCAATTACCAGCAGATTTCATGCTAGACAACTAACAGAGTTTTCTACTAAAGTTAGAATTCAAAGTGATTTTAAAATTTAAGACCACAGTAGCCGAACTGAAAGCATAGCTAAATCTGAGAATTTTTACAGTTTGGCTATTTTAACCTTCAAGGTTATTTTCGAAAGTGATTTTTCAAAGAGAATTCCAAGTGAATTTCACATGCGCAATAACCTCCTGTGGGAAAGCATTGAATTGGCTTAGATCATAAAGCTTGATTATCTCAACCATGGAGGAGGAGCTAGCTGTGGTGAGACTGGCATGGTGTTGGAAAAAAAGGTGAGTAAAACCACCTCTTCAGAGGTATCTAAGGGAGGCTGGGGACAAAAAACAGCCACACAGGCTCTACAGAATTCATGTTTTTATTTCTGACACTATAATGTTCTTTTAAATACATTTGAGTGTAAATTCCATAATGTCTTTTGATTAAAGCATGATGCAGGCAGCTTTAAATAATGACCTGTAAAACCTGTCAGGTGCACGCTAACACTAAAGACAGTTTTCTTAGATCAGGGTGGGTAACGTCTGGCCCATGAGCCATATAAGGCCCACAAAATCATTTGGTCTGGCTCTACCAAGGCAACTGCAGGTGGGGCTTGAAATTCAATAGCCCTAAGGACATTTAAATTATTATTCCCCTGGGACTGTGAGTGAGCGTCTGAGGAAATTAAGGAGGGAGGTGCTGCAGCCTCATTACGGCGGACAGAGGGAGCACTGTAGGGATGGAGCTCTCTGTGCCTCTCCTGCACTTCTCTGAACAAAAGCTCTGCCCCTGCCCTCAAGCTCTGCCCCCAGTCTCAAGCAGCTGACCTCGCTGACAGGAAGACGCTGGAATGTGGGAACTTTACCTCTCACTGCTACCACAGCATTCTGTGCCAGGTAGGCTTACTCAGCAACTCATGACTGAGAGTGAGCTTGTGTGTGTATGTGCCTGCTAGTGAGTGAGCTTGTCTGTAGTGAGCATGTGAGTGTCAGTGAGCTTGTCCAGTGAGCATCTGTTAGTGTCAGTGGACCTGTCTGCAGTAAGCATCTGTGAGTGTCAGAATGTTTGTCTGTACTAAGCTTATGTGTGTACCAGAGAGCTTGTCTGTACTAAGTTTGTGTAAGTCAGTATGCTCAGTAAGTTTATGTGTGTGAGTTGTGTAAGTCAGTAGTTCAGTAAGCTTATCTGTGTGTGTTAGTGATCTTCTGACCTATATACGTTACATAAGCAATGATTATTTTCCCACTTTAAGGGGACAACATTGTAATATACATCTGTGTTCAGAACAACTTACTGCGGGGAGAATTTATTTTCTAAACTTACCATCAGAAAGAGTCGACTGAGCTCCAGACTGACTGAACTGAAGAAGCAGTTCCAGCCAGCACATTAGGGTTGTGTTAATTACATTTTTGACCAAAAATAGCAAGCTAATTTTTAAGTTGATCATCTTGTATGGCCCACAAATGATGGTATAAATTTTCAAATGGCATAAAAAAAAAACCATAAAAAAGGTTCCCCACTCCTGATTTAGATGATCCAGAGCCAGCCTTCTAGAGTATCCTAGTATAGTTGACAAGGCATCTCCACATGAATTCTAAAATTGATGGCTTTAAAACTCTACTGGACAAGGTAATATCATGACTTCTGTAGTGCCCTGGTGGAGTTTTTACAGCAACACACTGTATATCTAATAACATAAATACGTTGCTAGGGCAATGGATTCTAAACATTTGGCTTTTTATTGACATAGAGTCAGTTTGCAAAATGGTAAATGCTAAAGATTGTTATTAGTGGAGTCTGAGGTACGTAGTGTACAAATGTTATAATTCAGGAAATGTTTGCTTTTTTAGGCACAAACATCTATTGGTTGTTGATATAACAACATCTAATGGCAACTTTTTAAGACAAGTAAGGAACAAGTTGTAACGCTCAATTGTTGATAAGATGGAAACAACTGCAGATTTCTGAGTTTGATAATGTTTATTACTTTAAAATAAAAAAGATAATCAAATTGAACTGTCTCTTTAATTCCTGGCAGGTTATAACCAGCAGCGGTGTTTGAAGTTGTTTTTAGGATAAGGTAACTTTAACACAACCAGCGAGAAGTTCCAAATTAGGATGCAGATAATTAATAAGTGGAGCAGATAGCGAACCACTTAGATTAAAGATGGTTATATATTAAATTTGAGCCAATCTGGTTTACTTAACTTATGAAGGAGTGATAATCCAAATTGGTGATGGAGGTTCCACAGGGAATCGAGGTTGCAACAGGCAAGAGAATATCCAAAAACAGTCCGAGGTCGTAGGAGAGGAGAAGGAGGGTAAATGATTAAACAGTCCGGGTCCGATACACAGTAGAAGTAAATATCCAGTTTGAAGTTCGCGGGAGCTTTCGAGTTGATCAAGCACTGTGGTGTTGACGCGGACTCTCTATGAACCCTGGGAACGACCACGTCATAGGAGGGGGAGTGGCCGCGCTCCGAGAACCCGAAAGTCCACGGTTAGCGAATGCCGGAAGGTCTGACAGAACCCCCCTCATAAGAAGCAGCCACCGGATGCTGTCAACGAGGTCTGGATGGGTAGCGAGCATGGTACGCGTTGATAAGTCGACGAGCATGCACCGCGGAGGACGACACCCATGAGTCTTCGTCAACACCGTAGCCCTTCCACCGGACAAGATATTGTAAGGAACCACGATGGATTCGTGAGTCGAGAATCCTCTGAACCTCGTATTCCTCTTCACCTTGTACCAGAATGGGATCAGGAGTGGTATGAACATCCCTCATGAAAGGGTCGGAGTGGTGTGGTTTAAGCAACGACACATGGAAGACTGGATGCAGTTTCATGGTAGGTGGAAGTTTCAATCTAACCACGTTTTCGTTGATGAGTGACAATATACGAAAAGGGCCAAGGAAGAGTGAACTTAGTTTCTTTGAGGGACGGTTGGTAACAATGTTTTTTGAAGAGAGCCATACGAGATCACCAACCTTGTAAGTAGGGGAAGGTCGTCTACCAGTATCGAAAAACTTTTTCTGAGCAGATGATGCATTTTTAAGGTTATCACGTAACTTGAGGAAGAGGGCAGACATGAACGAGTTATGGTTGGAGACGTATGGATTAGAAGAAGGAAGTCCTTGATCGGGGAATGAAGAAGGATGGAATCCAAAATTTGAGAAAAATGGAGTCATTTTGCTACTAGTGTGTACCGAGTTGTTGTATGAGAACTCTGCCATTGGTAACCACGTGATCCAATCATCTTGTAAATGAGAGCAATAACACCGCAAGTATTGTTCAAGACATTGGTTAACTCTCTCTGTTTGTCCGTTGGTTTGAGGATGATAGGCTGAAGATAGTTTACGTTGAATGTTGAGGGAGGAACACATCTCATTCCAGAATTTGGAGGTGAACTGAGTTCCTCTGTCTGATATGATTTCTTCAGGAAGACCATGGAGTTTCACGATGTTGTTGATGAATACTTTTGCAAGTTCAGATGAAGAGGGTAATTTCTTTAAAGGAATAAAATGGGACATCTTGGTGAAACGGTCCACCACCACCAGAATGGTAGTATGATGTTGCGAAGGAGGGAGTTCTACCAAGAAATCCATTGAGATGGACTGCCAAGGTCTTTCTGGAACAGGTAGGCTCAGTAATTGACCGAATGGTGGATGATGGTCAGATTTTGATCTCAGACAGGTTGGGCAGTTTTTGACATAAGATTCTATGGTTCTGTCCTGGCGAGGCCACCAGTAATATCTTTTAGACAGCTCCAGTGTTTTTCTTGTACCAGGATGACCAGCCAGAGGGGAATCATGAATCAAGGAGAGTATTTTATTCCTAAACAAGGGAGGAATGTATAACCTGTCTTTGAAGTAGTACAACCCGTCCTTTTTTGATAGATTGTCTTGTTTGGGAAGTTCAAGATCTTCTTCTTTAAGATGTTTAATATCATCAGTTAATGACGAAATAATACCTATGATTTTAGGAGGTTGAGTTTCGTTTACAGGAAGATCTTGGTGAATTCTGGACAGGGCATCTGCCTTTTTATTTCTGGATCCAGGTCTGTAGATGATTTGAAAATTGAAACGGGAAAAGAAAAGATTCCAGCGTACTTGTCTGGCAGAGAGTGTTTTGTTGGAATGAAGATATTCAAGGTTCCTGTGGTCGGTATAAACAATTACAGGAGTGCGTGTGTCTTCAAGTATGTGACGCCAGTTTTCGAATGCAGCTTTAATGCTTAATAATTCTTTTTCTCCTACAGGATAATTTCGTTCAGCAGGAGACAAAGATCGTGAAAAAAAAGCTACTGGATGAAGAGGATCTTGAGGCGTTTGGTGTTGAGAGAGGACAGCCCCGATAGCTGTATCAGAAGCATCCGTTTCCATGACGTAGAGAAAAGCAGGATTAGGTAGTTGAAGAATGGGAGCACTTGTGAATCTCCGTTTTAATTCATCAAAGGCTGCTTGAGCCTCTTCGTTCCAAGCAAAGGACCGTTTACTGCTATTGAGCAGGTTGAGGGGATGAGCAACCTTAGAGTAATTTTTAATGAACTTCCTATAGAAGTTGGCAAATCCCAAAAAACGTTGTAAGTCTTTAGTATTAGTAGGGGTAGACCAGTTGACAATGCAATCTATTTTGGAGGTATCCATACTTATTGAATGAGGGGAGATAACATATCCCAAAAAAGTGATTTCATTGACTTCAAATATACATTTTTCTGGTTTTGCGTATAATTTGTGTGTTCTTAATCTGGATAATACCCATCTCACGTGTTTTCTGTGTTCTTCAAGGTTGTTGGAGTAGATGAGAATATCATCTAAGTAAATGATGACACAAACGTCTAGGAGATCACGGAAGATATCGTTGATGAAATGCTGAAAGGTTGCAGGGGCGTTACATAGTCCGAAGGGCATGACAAGATATTCGTAAAGACCATATCGGGTTCTGAATGCCGTTTTCCATTCATCATTGGCCTTGATTCTAACAAGGTTATATGCCCCACGAAGGTCAAGTTTAGTGTAGATGGTAGCTGTTCTTAATCTTTCAATCAACTCATTGATCAGGGGAAGAGGGTAACGATTCTTAATAGTTATTTTATTTAAAGACCTGTAATCGATGATGGGGCGTATAGTCTGGTCCTTGTTTCTCACAAAAAACATGCTGGAAGCGGCTGGTGAACAGGAAGGTCTAATGAACCCCTTCCGGAGGTTTTCATCTAGGTATTCCTTGAGGGTTTTTAGCTCTGATTCAGAGAGGGGATAAATATGTCCAAAAGGGATAGGAGCACCAGGAACAAGGTCAATCGGACAATCATAGGGTCGATGAGGAGGAAGTGTCTCTGCTTCCTTTTTACTGAACACATCAGCGAACTCCGAATAGCTGGAAGGTATAGTGGATTCCCTAGTAACATGCAAAATGGGGATGTGTTGTAGACATGTTTTCTGGCAATATGCAGAGTTAAACGTGAGAGAGAAAGGAGCCCAGGTAATAAGTGGGTTGTGAGTCCTTAACCAGTCTATCCCTAATATTATAGGATAAAGAGGAGAATTTATGACATCAAAAACAAGAAATTCAGAATGGACATAATTAGTAGTAGTCCTTAAAGGGACAGTTTCAAGGCGAATGGGCCCCGAGGAGATTAAGGAGCCATCAATAACTCTGACAGAGACGGAATTACGTTTTTGAACACAAGGAATTTTATTTTTTGTAACAAAGGATGAGTCCAGGAACACCCCATTAGCACCGGAATCAATAATGGCCTTAGTCGTAATTCTTTCTTTGTCCCACTGTAATATGAGAGAGACAGAGGAGAAATGAGAGGTTGGTTTAGAAGGAAGTACACTCATTATAGTCGTGGTAGAACCATGCTTACCGCCTCTTGGGCGTTTCAATAGGGGACAGTCTGGGACCACATGTTCTTGTGAAGCACAGTACATGCAGAGGTTCAGTTGTCTTCTTCTAGTTCTCTCTTCTGGAGTAAGAGGACTTCTCACAACCCCTATTTCCATAGGTTCAGCGGGAATTATAGGTTTCTCCGGTACCTTTGAAGAGGTGAAGGGTTTTTTCCATAGAGAGCTAGTGAGTGATTTCTCAGCTTTTCTTTCCCTAAGTCTTCTGTCGATACTGATTGACAGTTGAATAAGTGTATTCAGTGTAGTAGGTAGTTCAGTTCTGGAGAGCTCATCTTTGACAGCTTCAGATAATCCAATACGGAACTGGTTACGTAGAGTTATGTCATTCCACTGAGTTTCAGGTGCCCATCGTTTGAATTCAGCAATGTAATCTTCAACAGGCCGGTTTCTTTGCTGCAGTGTTCTAATGGTTAAATCTGCAGTCGCTTGTTTGTTTGGGTCTTCGTAAAGGAGAGACATGGCTTCGAAGAATTCATCCAGAGAATCCAATATGGGATCATCATTCTCAAGAAAGGAATGAGCCCAGGCCATTGGTTCACCTCTCAAAAATGAAATAACGGAACAAACTTTAGATCTTTCTGTGGGATATGATCGGGGTTTTAACGCAATCAACAACTTGCAGGAATTGATGAACTCTCGGTATTGGGACCTGTCTCCAGAGAATTTTTCGGGGTTGGAGACAGCAGGGTCATTAGCCGAGTGTGTAACTGTGTGAGGAGTATGGGTTTGCAAGTCCCTTACATAAGTAAGGATTCTTTCATTGGTGATCTGTAGATCTTGCATGCCTTGAGTGAGAGTATCCACCCTTTGGTTTAATCTGGTGATTTCAGAAGTGAGATCTGCTGTATCCATTAATTAGGCTTGATCAATCTGTAACGCTCAATTGTTGATAAGATGGAAACAACTGCAGATTTCTGAGTTTGATAATGTTTATTACTTTAAAATAAAAAAGATAATCAAATTGAACTGTCTCTTTAATTCCTGGCAGGTTATAACCAGCAGCGGTGTTTGAAGTTGTTTTTAGGATAAGGTAACTTTAACACAACCAGCGAGAAGTTCCAAATTAGGATGCAGATAATTAATAAGTGGAGCAGATAGCGAACCACTTAGATTAAAGATGGTTATATATTAAATTTGAGCCAATCTGGTTTACTTAACTTATGAAGGAGTGATAATCCAAATTGGTGATGGAGGTTCCACAGGGAATCGAGGTTGCAACAGGCAAGAGAATATCCAAAAACAGTCCGAGGTCGTAGGAGAGGAGAAGGAGGGTAAATGATTAAACAGTCCGGGTCCGATACACAGTAGAAGTAAATATCCAGTTTGAAGTTCGCGGGAGCTTTCGAGTTGATCAAGCACTGTGGTGTTGACGCGGACTCTCTATGAACCCTGGGAACGACCACGTCATAGGAGGGGGAGTGGCCGCGCTCCGAGAACCCGAAAGTCCACGGTTAGCGAATGCCGGAAGGTCTGACACAAGTAAAGACAGTGGATTTTTAGAGTGTAAAATCAGTACAAAGCATGAAACAGCTAAATATATATGACATCAATCTAAATGTAAGTCATCTACTGTCCATGTATGTTAAGCAGTTTTTGATAGAATAAAGTGTTTGTTTTATTTAACCTATTGTATAGTGCCGCGGGTGTTTTATAAATAATTGTAATTGTACACCAATGCAACTTTGTAACTTTTGAGTATTTCATGAAGGCAAAATATTCCTTAAATTCTCATATTGACTGTGTTGGTATTTCATTGAAATTCTGAAAAATAAGAAGGTTTCATAATACAAAATAGGAGCTATTTTGTCCTATGGACAAATGTGATATTGACAAAACATGACAAACGACAGATTTTTTTGTCAGTTTCCACAGATGTCACTAGTGATGGCTACTAGAAAGAGTAATCTTTGTGTGCATTGTGAGAATAGATCTTTTGAGGGTCTTGAGGGATCTTCCATAGGCATAGGTCTCTGTGTTACATTCTGGCTCATGCGTGAAAGTATGATATTGACAAGGCTCCTTGAGAATGAAGCACAAGGAGCTGAAGATGGAAGGAAGATGTTGGTGTCAGTGAGGAAGTAAACACAATGATGACTTATTGGTGAATTTTACGAAAACACGTGGTTCAAAAATTAAACTTGTTCTATTGTGTCTGTTATTAGTTAAAAAAAATTATAACCTATGATCAATTATATTCCGGATGAAAATTATCTTGTCAATAGAGACTTTTAAGTCCAATGAAAATCTGGAAATACAGGAGACAGATAACCTAAAAAAGACCGAATTTAAATACATTTTGTTTGATCTTCATAGCTAGCTGAGCACGGTAATGTTATATAGAAATTACTATTGACTACCAAGTGAAATATCCTAATGAGCCACCTAAAATAGAAAAAAAGTATATGTAAACAAATAATGTCTATAGCAGTGAATTTGTTTGACTGATCCCAAATGTTGGCATTCACTGAATTATCCATGTACACACCATTTAAACAGCAGAATAACTTAATACTCTGCTTGCAGCACTACAAACCTTAATCACAAAATCATTTGACATCCGGAGCTGTGTACAGGTTCCTACTAATGCACTCAATTCCAGCGTATGATAATTTTAACTAACATACCTCATTTGTAGACCAAGTTGAAGACCACCCACATGTTGCAAACGTGTAAATTTTAGCATCTTTCAATATATTTATTTTGACATATGGAGCAATGAATGATGACCAATCCTAAAATTTCTCTGCTGGGTCACATCAATCTCTTCGCTGCTGCTGCATGCTGTAACCTACCAATTCTTAATTAATTACAGAATGTTGCCTGTGCTATAATAGAAAAGTCCAACTCATTTCCATAATAGTCTTTTATTAACATCTGCCAAACAATGAAAGAAAACATATTTTTGAAGAATAATAACCATCAAATTTGGAAAGGAATAGATTTTGAATAGATTTTACTATTTGTTACAAGTTACATACGATGTGAATATACTAATTAGTAGAACTAATTAGCTAGTATCATTAGCGTCATGGTTCCTGAAGAAATAGGTGGAGATAGATATACAGAAATACAAATAGACACTCAATAAATAAAAAAAAAATATGCAAATAAAATACAGAACTGATCATATGCTAATTTCACAGCAAACCTTTAAACTGCAGGAGCGGTATGAGATATATCCTAAATCTCCATGATATATCTGTCTAATCACTTTACATTATTAATGATCAGCAAGTGGACTCACCTTTTTCTGTGAATGCCAGTTCTTTACATAGTCAGTATTTATAGAAATGTGAGCAAAAATTGTGCTTGCTTTCTTAACCATTGGGATATCTCAGAGTGAGATATCACCAGACTGCATTTCCCCAGAGGGTGTATGTTTATTGTGCATGTGTAATTACAAATTGTATTGCAACAATGTTTTAAGATAGCTGTTTGCATTGCATGTATAAGTTACGTGATAAATTTTCATCTTGTTTTTTGTTTTGTTTTTTTAAATATTTAGCAAATACAATAGACAATGCATACAGGTGATATAGACTGCACAGCACATTACATTAGGGTGTGCACCTGGAAATTATTTCCCAATATTATTTTCAATCTTTTATTCATGTGAATTTTAATTCAAAGGAGCATGCTAAGCACTGTAATCAGTACAGGCCACTCTAGAGGTTAGGGTGCCCTTAGTACCCTGACAAACACAGATTAAATAGTTAATTTGTTTAAGAACACTTTGACAACTTATGTGGGTCCTGCTAGTTGCCTGCCACCACCTCCACCACCCCTTGAAGATCCTGCAAAGAGTTTCGGTTAGCTCCACTTAGCTAAACCCTGATTTTCAGGGACAGCTCATTGGCTGAGAACATCAGCATCAGTATTGAGTTCTCTAAAAAAAATGTTTGATAACTCCAGTGGATGAAATAATTAGAATACCACTGGAATATTTTTTTATATGTATTCAAAAATAAATTAAAAAATAATGATTCAGTAAATGAAAATGAAACCCTATGAAATGTTAAATTGTTAAAATTTACAAAGGTAATCAAATTATATGTGCCTATCTTATATACCCGGTTTCTTCAGATTTAATATTTATAAGAGAAAATATGTAAATATTTGTTAGTATGTTATGCATTTTAAGGAATACTATGAATAAAATACAGAAAGTAGCCACTAGATGTCAGCAGAATTTTATCTTATGAGGAACAGCTAGAAAGAAAAGAGATTAAAGCGACACTATAGCCACCAGAATCACTATAGCTTAATCTACTGGTTCTGGTGTCTATAGTATTCCCCTGCAGCACTGAAACACTGGATTTTCAGAGAAAGTGTGCAACACTGGTGTTCACTGTCTCCATTCTTTGAATTCTTTGAATTCCATTGTTTGTTGGTGTGTGTATCTATGTGTGTATATTTATCAGTGTGTTTCTAACAACTTTGTGGTCCACACGAGGCAGCACCTTCTGCCACCAAAGACCCTCCCCCCTAGGTATATGTATTGCACTCAAGGTCCCCCTATCTAAAAACCGCCAACTAATAACAGGGACGGTAAAGGGGAGGGGTATACATTAGAGAGGGAGTAGCGAAGGGGCTTCCCGACGCATCCCGAATGAGAGGGTGGGGCCTTCAATGTGTCAATATGGAGGTGTATGCCAATAGTAGTACGTCCATACTGTTCATTCACTAAAATTGATAGGGTTTTATTTGGTTCGGTATATCCCCTAAGTGCATCCCGAATGGGAGGGCGAGACCTTCAATATGTCACCACAGGGGCATGTGCCAATAGCAGTACAACCCTACTGTTTCACCGAAATAAATAATATGTCTTTTGGAACGGCTTGTCCCCTTAGAACATTAATTGTAAAAGTTCCCATGTTCTAATCCTATAGTTATAGGTCTTAAAGAGAACTACTGTATATGGTAATAAATCCAAACTAATGGGGCCTGTCAACTAAATGTCTCACTGATATTTATAAACATTTGAACCTTGATACAACATGATAGGAATATATTAGTACCCATTTATTAGATAACATAACTGACGTTTCATGGGGCTATTATTGTGTCGAGACAAAGGATAAAATATGATTAAAGGGGCAGGAGGAACATTCGGGGGGAGGGGAGGGAACTAACTGAACGGTCTGAGATGATGACCAAGTGCCACACTCAATCTTTTATATATTTACATATTTACAATAGAAAAAGGTGAGTAAAAACAACCCAATCTAATGGGTCCCTCCAAACATTTTATTCCATAACCTAGAGAGAGTTACAGAAAGACTGAAAATGAAAAGCCCTCATTCAATCCATGTGGTTAGAGGGTATTAGGTCTATATATTAAGTAGTATTTCCTTACCCACAATCTACTATCCCAGTTTCCTTTACGTTGAGGTTGAGGGACTAATTTAATACCCATGAACCTGATTTTACTCGCAGAGTTGGCGTGGCGTGAGATTGGTGTCTCTAACGGTCTCCTAACAGAGTTAACATGTTCCCTTATTAGTAACTTAAATGGGGGAAAAAGTTTTCCCTCATATTTCTTTCTGCATTAGAACATCAGGAGGTAAACTACCCCTTCAGTGCGACAGAAAGATCGTATAGGGAAAATTTCAGAGTCTGTGCTGTCTGAAAAGTTTTTAGTTTGTTTGGCAATGTAGAGTGACTCTATGTGCAGAACCATACTTAGGATGTTGGTTGCCTGCACATAGTGATAGGTAGCCCTGGTGAGAAAGGAAAGGGAGAGCTTAGAGCCCGACGCGCGTTTCGGTGCTTTCTATGATGCACCTTCGTCAGGGGTTGACGGGAGACTGTTTCCTAGTCTCCTTTTAAGTGTGTGTAGGTAACACCTCTTTTGATTTTGGTCCTATCAGAAGCCAGGAGTTACAATTGCTTTAGCGCCAAAATTCCGTGTGTGATACAGTTCTAATGGGCTTGGGAGTAGCCAATCACAGCAGTTTCACGCTGACGTCATTTTCGGCTCTTGTTAACCCCATCAGTGCCGTGGTATATGGAGCACTGCGCATTGCCATTAAAGTTAGTTTCTGTATTGATTAACAAAGTAACCAAGTGTGTACAAAGGATACATTTCTAGTATAAATGAATGTATCAGTTAGAGCCAGAAGTCGGATTGTGCCGATGAAGGGATCCTAACTAAAGCTCAAACCTTGCTGACAGGGGATATGTATACCTTTGGAGGGAGAATGTCTCCGTGGGGATGGCTCCCACAAATACCTGGTCTCTAGTAGAACCAAATGATGTAGAAGTTTTGGGATGGAGGAGACACTAACCGGATGAAGAAGATACTTTAGAGCCAGAAGTCGGGTTGTGCCGACGAAGGAGTTTGTACCGAACATCAGACCTTGCTGACAGGCGATATGTGTACCTTTGGAGGGAGAATGTCTCCGTGGGGACGGCTCCCATAAATGCCTGGTCTCTAGTGAAACCAAGTGATGTAAAACATAGCAGATCAGAGGTGAGCTGCTGGCGATATTATTACCCTCTGTTGTGCTCATTATACCGGGCAACTAGGTGTAGTAGCGCCTTGTATTGATGTGAATCATTCTTATAGTATTAATTGTTCACATAAGCACTTTCATCTACTGAAAGTGAGTTATCTTGTCACATTTGGATCAAGAATGATAGATGGGTCCGGGTGGTGAACCTGACTATTAGCTGACCTTAAATGTTTTCCGATGGTCAGTATTAAACTGCAGGCGTACAGCTTATCCAGTATGAGGGTGTAAAGGGGGGAGGAGGGGTTGCGGGGGGGGGGGGACTTCACTCCCATATGTATAACGGCTAGAGCGATGTCCTGACGCTTAATAAAATAGGCATGCGCCCAATTCTTGGGCATGGCAGAGTGTTCGTTATTGGATTCTATAATGATTAAAAGGTTCCATGCTGGAATTGATCCATGTCCTCGTAAAGTTAAATTACACGGCACTTAATTCGATGACATGGATTCCATATGACATAATATTAATTTCATCATTAAAGTGCAAGCCTCTTGATTCTGGTGAATTATTTTCATGTATATAAATGGACAGAATCTAATGTTAGGTGCCAAGTGGGTGAACACATAATGCACCCTAATAGTCAGTGGTAAAACACCCCGTACTCCCAATTGCAGAGCTCCTGTGATCATTAGATCTTGAGACCAAGTGATTGATATTGGACACATTAGTGTCCGTTCTTAGTGGGTAGCCACAGAGGACAAAAACCTCTGCCTGTATTGTAGTATGAGGGTAGACTCATTTACCACATTTGTGGTTAGAGTAATGTCACTATCGTTCACTAAGTGTTACTTCTTATTAATATATTACGTCGACGGATTCCTCTGATTGTATTGAATTTCAGTTTAGATTTATCTTTAAAGGAGTCCGAACATAATTGGTTACGTCACTTGGTCTTGTTGAGGATGACATTCTACAGGTTCAAATCTTAGTGTTGGATCAATAGAGAGACTTCTAAAAGAAGAATGTATGTCGTCCCACAGTGGGCATTATAGGTGGCCTAATAGGAAGCTGCTAAAAGTGTTACCTTTATCTATGTGATATCTATGCCAAAAACTATGTACAAATGTACAAAATTTACAGTATTTATAAAGGGGTTCTTATACAATTTATTGTATTATGATTAATTCAGTAGCGTGCTGAGTTAAGGCTATGTAGGTAATAAACTCAAAAGAAATGAACAGATTGTCATCAAACCATCTGACAAAGGTGGGAATTTGGTGACCCTGGATAGGACTGAATATGTCCTAATGGTACACAGGATCTTAGATGACAAAAACACCTATACTGCAATGGTGGCAGACCCAACACATAAATTCCTAAGTGAATTAAAAAATATTCTTGACCAGGCACTACACAACAAATTAATAAATATGGATGAATACAAATTTATGTTCAACAAAAAACCCACGATAGCTACCTTTTATTCACTGCCCAAAATTCACAAGCAACAGGAGACACTAACTGGGAGACCAATAGTCTCAGGCAGAAATAACCTTACTCAAAACTGTAGCATCTATGTTGAACATATATTACGTGATCTGGTCAAGAACCTTCCGTCCCACTTGAGAGACACGAAACAGACCTTAAAAATCTTGAACAATCTGACACTACCAACAGATGCAAAACTCTGTAGCCTTGATGTGGAGGGTCTGTACAGTTCTATTCCACACAAAATAGGTATTAAAAACGTCCAATGGTTCATCCAGAAGAGAGACAGCTCCCTTAAGGATCATAATGATTTTGTGCTACAACTTCTACAATTTATTCTAACACACAACTACTTCCTATTTGATGGTACCTACTACCACCAATTGAGGGGGACTGCCATGGGAACAACATGTGCCCCTTCCTATGCGAACCTCCACCTGGGCTGGTGGGAGCAAAACATTGTATTCAGTCAGAGGTACTCGAATTTTCATAGTCACATCAAACTATGGAAGCGCTTTATAGACGATGTGTTAATAATATGGACGGGCTCCAATGAACTATTTAACAACTTCATAGAGGCTCTCAATACCAACGAACTGAACCTAAAATTGACGCATGAACTGGGTGGGGACAAAATTAACTTTCTGGATCTAACATTGCAATACACACATGAAAGCCAGAGTATCTCCACAACCCTAGAAAAGAAAAACGTTACCTGCGCTTTCTCCTTAATCCCTATGTATATTTAGACAAATGGAGGTCATTTAGTTGCTCCAATGGCCATTGGAGGGAATGCCCGCCTACCAACGTCAAGGCAGACCCCCCTAAGCGGGTCCTAACACTGACCCTTCAGCCTGCTTCCTTGAGCTTCTGGCAAAGATATCTCTAATGAGACAGAAAGGGGTATTTTTTTTTTTTTTATATACACCCCTATACTTATTAACCCTTAATAGGGAACACATGGGATGGGTAGCAGCATTGTAACCAGGCTGTGTGATACAAAGTAAATACAAATACAAAAAGAGAAGTCCTGCGCTTAAGCAGCAAGGACTACAACAACTCGGTAAACCCTTCAAGACAGAATTACACTGTCATCTCACGACATCTCAAATTGAAAAATGATGGCTCAGCACAGGGCCTGCGTTTCAGTGGAATTGAGAAGATTAAACTGGGACCCAGAAAAGGAGACATTGACATCAAATTGTTGCAGAGGGAAAGCTATTGGATCTATACCTTAAAAACTTTGTCCCCGTCAGGACTCAATGAAGGTTTTTCCTATACATCCTTTATCTGAACCACTCAAGTAGGCGAATTGGTAGATATTCAATAGGCCAGTTTTCACACGCTTTTTGAGCCCTTCCTCTGTCGCACAAACCTTCTAAGCCTTCTCCATATAAATTTCTCAGAACCTACATAGCCTTAACTCAGCACGCTACTGAATTAATCATAATACAATAAATTGTATAAGAATCCCTTTATAAATACTGTAAATTTTGTACATTTGTACATAGTTTTTGGCATAGATATCACATAGATAAAGGTAACACTTTTAGCAGCTTCCTATTAGGCCACCTATAATGCCCACTGTGGGACGACATACATTCTTCTTTTAGAAGTCTCTCTATTGATCCAACACTAAGATTTGAACCTGTAGAATGTCATCCTCAACAAGACCAAGTGACGTAACCAATTATGTTCGGACTCCTTTAAAGATAAATCTAAACTGAAATTCAATACAATCAGAGGAATCCGTCGACGTAATATATTAATAAGAAGTAACACTTAGTGAACAATAGTGACATTACTCTAACCACAAATGTGGTAAATGAGTCTACCCTCATACTACAATACAGGCAGAGGTTTTTGTCCTCTGTGGCTACCCACTAAGAACGGACACTAATGTGTCCAATATCAATCACTTGGTCTCAAGATCTAATGATCACAGGAGCTCTGCAATTGGGAGTAAGGGGTGTTTTACCACTGACTATTAGGGTGCATTATGTGTTCACCCACTTTCACCTAACATTAGATTCTGTCCATTTATATACATGAAAATAATTCACCAGAATCAAGAGGCTTGCATGATGATTAAATTAATATTATGTCATATGGAATCCATGTCATCGAATTAAGTGCCGTGTAATTTAACTTTACGAGGACACGGATCAATTCCAGCATGGAACCTATTAATCATTATAGAATCCAATAACGAGCACTCTGCCGTGACCAAGAATTGGGCACATGCCTATTTTATTAAGCATCAGGACATCGCTCTAGCCGTTATACATATGGGAGTGAAGTCCCCCCCCCCCCGCAACCCCCCCTTTACACCCTCATACTGGATAAGCTGTATGCCTGCAGTTTAATACTGACCATCGGAAAACATTTAAGGTCAGCTAATAGTCAGGCTCACCACCCGGACCCATCTATCATTCTTGATCCAAATGTGACAAGATAACTCACTTTCAGTAGATGAAAGTGCTTCTGTGACCAATTAATACTATAAGAATTATTCACATCAATACAAGGCGCTACTACACCTAGTTGGCCGGTATAATGAGCACAACAGAGGGTAATAATATCGCCAGCAGCTCACCTCTGATCTGCTATGTTTTACTAGAGACCAGGCATTTATGGGAGCCGTCCCCACGGAGACATTCTCCCTCCAAAGGTACACATATCGCCTGTCAGCAAGGTCTGATGTTCGGTACGAACTCCTTCGTCGGCACAACCCGACTTCTGGCTCTAAAGTATCTTCTTCATCTGGTTAGTGTCTCCTCCATCCAAAAACTTCTACATCATTTGGTTCTACTAGAGACCAGGTATTTGTGGGAGCCATCCCCACGGAGACATTCTCCCTCCAAAGGTATACATATCCCCTGTCAGCAAGGTTTGAGCTTCAGTTAGGATCCCTTCGTCGGCACAATCCGACTTCTGGCTCTAACTGATACATTCATTTATACTAGAAATGTATCCTTTGTACACACTTGGTTACTATGTTAATCAATACAGAAACTAACTTTAATGGCAATGCGCAGTGCTCCATATACCACGGCACTGATGGGGTTAACAAGAGCCGAAAATGACGTCAGCGTGAAACTGCTGTGATTGGCTACTCCCAAGCCCATTAGAACTGTATCACACACGGAATTTTGGCGCTAAAGCAATTGTAACTCCTGGCTTCTGATAGGACCAAAATCAAAAGAGGTGTTACCTACACACACTTAAAAGGAGACTAGGAAACAGTCTCCCGTCAGCCCCTGACGAAGGTGCATCATAGAAAGCACCGAAACGCGCGTCGGGCTCTAAGCTCTCCCTTTCCTTTCTCACCAGGGCTACCTATCACTATGTGCAGGCAACCAACATCCTAAGTATGGTTCTGCACAGAGTCACTCTAACTTTTCTTTTCCTCACTTTTGCACCTCCCCGGAGCTCTCTGTCCAGATATTCTCTGACATTGCTAATTTTGGGACATTAATTCTGATTGTCTGCTGCACGCTATCCAGAGGTTACAACTGTTTAGTGGATTGGGACATGCACCATTATTAAAGGTGCACTACCCACTAATTACAGATACCATAATAATAATAATAAAAATTTATTTTTAAAGCAGCTACCTGTTCCAACAAGCTGGTCTTTGGATACTGCTGAATACTGTGATAGTTGATGTGCATATATAGGCGATTAGCCCTTACCACGCCATCACTACTCACACAGCACACTCCAAAGATCAGGCATTTGCTTAGTGACCAGTTTGCCAGTGACCGACCTCACAAGCTCAGAGCGACTAGACTTGACCATATACAGTTAATTAAAGTCTCTAGTCAGCCGCTAAGGAGGAGCCTAATGAGTTCGCATTTATCGCTGGGATATTGGGAGGTAAGCCATTAAGGCTTAGATTTACACTTCACCAGAGTGTCTCTTTCACATTTCTAGCTAATCTCTATAGATATACAGTATATCGGCATATTGATATATTTATTTGCATTATCAAATCTACATTATACTCCAGTCTTTACTCAGTGAGGTTGGTTCTTCCAACTCTCTGAGCATATTCATTCTATCCCTAATAGGGGTTAAGCCCCAGGACACTACTGGAGTGTCCATCTAGGTGTACTTCCACCAGTAGGACAGATCCTAGCTTGCTAGGTCCCCCCTACATAGATGGAACTTTTTCAGTTACTTATGTGGTTTTCTTAACCTGCTATTTTGACATGCTACTGGCATGACATCCAACAGAATGTTCAAGAATGGGCTGGCGGACATGCCCCTGGGATAATGTGGACTGGGAGTCTTTCTACCCCTGTAGCCTAGTGGCACTAAGCTCAACATATATAGAATGTATATGCTGCATGTATACAGACTGTATATGATGCATGTATATTGAGTGTAAGTGCTGCATGCAGGGCTCGAGTCCTGCAGGAACGCATGGGAACAGCGTTCCTGCACTTTTTCCACAGCAGGAACGCCGTTCCCATTACTAGTCCTGCAGGACCCAGGGCTGGCACAAGCGGCTGCCAGAGCAGGGGGAGCACAAATCCGAATCCCCTGCCTCTGACTGGGGACGCGGATTTTTAAACTCACCTCTCCCCCTGCAGTCAGTGGAGTCGTCCGGCCTCTCCTGATGATGTCAGTAGGAGGGGGCGTGACTTTCTCTGCTCTTCTCACAGGACCGCTGGGGAGCAGAGAAAGTCACGCCCCCTCCTTCTGACATCATCAGGAGAGGCCGGCTTACTCCACTGACTGCAGGCTGCAAGTTCCAGATCCTGTCTCACCCCTCCTGGCCCAAGGTAAGCCTCAGGGAGTGGGGAAGGCACTTTAGTTTTTTTTTTGTTTGTTTTTTATCCCTTTCCTGAGTCCCTGTCCCCCTATTTAAGGCCCTGTCCCCCCTCCTCAGTTCCTGCCCCCCTCCCCAGTCCCTGTCTCCCTCCTTAGTCCCTTTCCCCAGTCCCTGTCCCCCTCCTCAGTCCCTGTCTCCCTCCTTAGTCCCTTTCCCCAGTCCCTGTCCCCCTCCTCAGTCCCTGTCCCCCTATTTAAGGCCCTGTCCCCCCTCCTCAGTTCCTGCCCCCCTCCTCAGTCCCTGTCTCCCTCCTTAGTCCCTTTCCCCAGTCCCTGTCCCCCTCCTCAAGCCCTATCCCCTTACTCAGTCCCTGTCCCCATCCTCAGGCCTGTCCCTTTCCTGAGTCCCTGTCCCCCTATTTAAGGCCCTGTCCCCCTTCCTCAGTTCCTGCCCCCCTCCTCAGGCCCTGTCCCCCTTCCTCAGTCCCTGTCCCTTTCCTGAGTCCCTCTCCCCCTTTTTAAGGCCCTCTCCCCCTTCCACAGTCTCTGTCCCCCTCCTCATTCCCTGTCCCCCTCCTCATTCCCTGTCCCCCTCCTCAGTCCCTGTCCCCCTCCTCAGTCCCTGTCTCCCTCCTTAGTCCCTGTCCCTTTCCTTAGTCCCTGTCCCCTTCCTCAAGCCCTGTTCCCTTACTCAGTCCCTGCCCCCCTCCTCAGTCCCTGCCCCATCCGCAGGCCCTGTCCCTTTCCTGAGTCACTGTCCCCCTATTTAAGGCCCTGTTCCCCTTCCTCCGTTCCTGTCCCTTTCCCCAGTCCCTGTCGCCCTCCTAAATCCCTGTCCCCTTACTCAGTCCCTGTCTCCCTCCTAAGTCCCTGTCCCTTTACCGAGTCCCTGTCCCCCTATTTAAGGCCCTGTCCCCCTCCTCAAGCCCTGTCCCCCTCCTCAAGCCCTGTCCTCCTCCTCAGTCCCTGTCCTCCTCCTCAGTCCCTGTCCTCCTCCTCAGTCCCTGTCCCTTTCCTCAGTCCCTGCCCCCCTCCTCAAGTCCTGTCCCCTTACTCAGTCCCTGCCCCCCTCCTCAAGTCCTGTCCCCTTACTCAGTCCCTACCCCCCTCCTCAGTCCCTGCCCCCCTCCTCAGTCCCTGCCCCTTTCCTCAGTCTCTGTCTCTCTCCTCAAGCCCTGTCCCCTTACTCAGTCCCTGTCTTCTTATTCAGGCCCTGTCCCCCTCCTAAGTCCCTTTCCCGAGTCCCTGTCCCCCTATTTAAGGCCCTGTCCCGTTACTCAGTCCCTGTCTCCCTCCTCAGTCCCTGTCCCTTTCCTCAGTCCCTGTCTCCCTCCTCAGTCCCTGTCTTCTTACTCAGGCCCTGTCCCCCTCCTCAGTCCCTGCTCCCGTCATAAGCCCCTGCTCCCTTCATCAGCCTCTGTCCCCCTCCTCAGCCTCTGTCCCCCTCCTCAGCCTCTGTCCCCCTCCTCAGCCCCTGTCCCTTCCCTCAGCCCATGACCCCTTCCTCAGCCCATGCCCCCCGCCCCCTCCTCCTCCTAAGCTCCTGTCCCTCTTCCTCAGCCCCCCCTCCTCCTAAGCTCCTGTCCCTTTTTCCACAGCACTGTCACCTTACTTAGCCCCTGTCCCCCTCCTCAGCCCCTGTCCCCCTCCTCAGCCCCTGCCCCTCTTTCTCAGCCCCTGTCCCCCTTCCTCAGCCCATGCCCCCCTCTTCAGCCCCTGTCCCCCTCCTCAGCCCCTGTCCCCCTCCTCAGCCCCTGTCCCCCTCCTCAGCCCCTCAGTTCCTGTCCCTTTCCTCAGTTCCTGTCCCTTTCCTCAGCCCCTCAGTTGCTGTCCCTTTCCTCAGTTCCTGTCCCTTTCCTCAGCCCCTATCCCTTACCTCAGCCCATGCCCCCCCTCCTAAGCTCCTGTCCCTCTTCCTCAGCTCCTTTCCTCCTCCTCAGCCCCGTGCCCTTACTCAGCCCCTGCATACAAGCGTATCATTTTTTGGGGGGGAGGGGGGGGGGAGGGGGCGGGGAGTGGATCTTGGGTGAGTTCCTGCACTTTTTTTACCCAGGACTTGACCCCTGGCTGCATGCATACGTAATGTATATAGAGAAAAATAGTACTACTGGTTGGCAACTCGGAAACGAATTGCCCTCCAAATAGACCTTATATCCTTATATTACAAAAAGGCTTGTACTGCAGGTGCCCACTAAGGGGAGTCTTTGCATGCAGGTAGCCAGAAAACAAAAAAACTCTTTAATAGTCCCTCTTGAGGAAAAGAAAAAATATATATGTACAAGTGTAGATTAAAAATAAGGACCTAGTGGGGTAGAGTCATAGCTGCGCCTGGCTTTACTATGAAGAACACATAAACTGTGGAGATATTAATGTGGCTTCAAAGGTATGCCAAATATTCCACTAGAATAGTTGTATCAAAAAGACCGAGGGTACAGAGTATGCAGCAACGTCTATAGTACGTTTAAACGCCGCCTAAGAACCAATTCCGAAAATGCGCTAACTTCGGATTATGACTCATCCGATAATGACTCAGAGAACAGATCACGGACACAAGTCTGTCCATCAGACTCTGACTCTAACACATCTAATCAAGGCAGCTCTAGGGGCATTTTGAAAAAAGGGGGGAATTTTTTAGAGATGGGCCACTTGGACGACCCAATACCACGCCAACCCCCATACCACACGCGCAACAGGGGCCGGGGGGGGAGAAGCACAACAAGGAGACGACGGTACTAACCAATAAACTCCAAATTATCAACCTTTCCATGCATCCTCTAACCCCTCAGGAAACAAATGTTTTATCTAAGGGCCTCTCCTTTGTGCCTGTTCCACCCTTTAACAAGTTTATATGGGTAAAAGATTTACATCTATTTGTTAGAAAACTTGCTTTATGCAAGTATCATCAAATCAAATTGGATAAGAAGTTAAAAGATCTAGGCATTCTCGACAAGGATTATGACTGCTTAATGACTCTGATATCTCTCCTTGACGAGAACGATACTGACACTACCACCTATCAGACTAATTTGAAACCCCCGAGTCGATTTACACCAAACCTGGGGAATTTCAAAAACATCGAATTTTTTCTAGAATCAGTTAAGTTTGCAATTGATAATATTCACCATAAGGACCTGGACGTACAGCCAAACATGAATCTCACGAAATCTGAGAACAAAGCTCTGCAAGCACTTAAAGGAGATACCACAATCACTATCAAGCCAGCCGATAAGGGAGGGAATATTGTCATTTTAAACACTACTGATTACATCAAGATGTCTCTTAAGATACTTGAAAATAGAGACACATACCAACCTCTTGAAAAAGATCCCACGAACACATTTCTTCAAGATTATCGAGTGATTTTGGATATGGGCCGCAGTAGAGGGGTGCTATCCAGGGAAGAGTATGACTTCATTCTCAATAAACTCCCTAGGATAGCTACCTTCTACTGCCTGCCCAAAGTCCACAAAAATCAAACTAACCCCCCCGGACGCCCCATAGTATCCGGTGTCGACAACCTCACCCAAAATGGCAGTATCTACCTTGATAGGGTTCTTCGCCCATTCGTGGAAAAACTACCCTCCTACATACAAGATACTAAGCAGACACTGGTCCGCCTTTCAAGCTTAAAACTCCCTGAGTCTGTGTCACTCTGTAGCCTTGATGTGGAGGCCCTATACTCCTCTATTCCACACAAGGGGGGTATCCAACATGTGAAACATTTCCTGGACAAAAGGGGCCCTGCCTACAGCGACCATTCCCTCTTCACCCTGGAGTTGCTTGAATTTATTCTTAGCCACAACTATTTCCTCTTTAACGAGAAATTTTATCATCAGGTACAGGGCACTGCGATGGGGACGGCTTGTGCCCCATCGTATGCCAACCTCCATCTGGGCTGGTGGGAGGAAGTAGTTGTGGCGAAAAATACAGCTTTTACACCATATAGACCTTTTATCCATCATTGGGCTCGTTATATTGACGATATTCTGATCCTGTGGACAGGTAGTGAGGACCTATTTAAAAGCTTTGTATCACTTCTTAATACTAATAATTTGAACTTATTCTTTACATCGGAGTCTGGGAAGGATACACTGAATTTTCTAGACCTCACAATCACAATAAGTGGAGATTCCATCAGTACCACATTATATAAAAAACCAACATCCTCTAATAGCCTCCTGCGGTGGGAAAGTTTCCACCCCCAACCACTTAAACGGGGGATCCCCACCGGGCAGTATATTAGAGCCCGTAGGAATTGCAGCAACATCGAAGATTTTAAAGTACAAGCTAATGTACTACGACAGCAATTTAAGGATAAGGGCTATCCGAACAAATGCCTTAAAAAAGCTTACAAAAGAGCTTTAGAGGCAGATAGGGATAGCCTTTTATCGCCCAAGAAAGTGGAGTTCTCCACTAAACCACAACCCCCACGGTTAATAGCCACATTCGATTCAGGCTGGGAGGCCGTCAGAACTGTGTTTCAAAAGTTCTGGCCGTGCCTATTGGATGATACTCACCTCAAAAGGGTCTAACCCCCAATGGGGGTACTTATTGTCCTTTTCCCCCGCTCCCACCAATTGAAGGTGTGTAGACCCCAAATAACAAGGGGGGTCCTATTGTGCCCCCCAGCCCACACTCATTGTGTCACGTTTAAACATTTGTTATGAAGGAACACAACTGCAGATTTCGTATAGTTGAATTTTTATTAACGAAAGTAAAAGGAAAAGACTTTAATTCCAATTTACAGGTACTGAAGCTTTAAGTAGTAAATGATAACTGAAGTCCACAGTTACAGGCACTGTAGCTTTAAGGAGTAAACGGTAATAAATTGCAGACACTGAATCAATAAGGAGTCTCTTAGTAGAGTTAACGGTTTAGGTGATAAGTAATTACAATAGCTGTTCCATACTTTAACTGAAGCAAGACAGATGCAGATAACTGATATGAAGTATGAGTTGAAGTTAGCTGTAACGGAATTGTTTTTACCGAAGGACTTTTGGAGACAGGTAATAACAGCTTTTAGATGAAACTCTTATCACATTGGTTTTACTTAGCTTCCGGCACATAGAACACTGGTTTCCCGAGATCTCCTCAGAGGCGTATGAAGAGTGTTTAATCTTTAGTCGTGGATGAGGAGAGGTGAAGGGAACTTTGCAGAGTCTTTCAGTCCGGTCTGGTAGCAGAGGCTTTCACAACGAAGTTGTAGCCGGGTTGTGAGTAAGGAACGTAGTTCAATAATCCAGCCTAGATCAGCTGGTGCAGTCAGATTAAATAGGCAGACCGTGTCATAAAGGGGTGTGGCTAGGCTCCGTGGAACCAGGAAGTAAGAGGATACCATAGTTAAGGCATGACACATTGGCGGCAAGTGGGGGCTAATTGTTAAGATAATTCCCTTGCAGTAACTAGGGATCCTCCTAGTCACCCTCCCCCTCAGTGACAAGGGGTCCCTTAGAACCCCTCCCTCCCCTCCCCCCCCCCCCAATAAATAAATATTTTACCTAGCCCTACCTAGACCTAATAATAGCGGAGGATGTAATCAAATAAATACCTGAAAAATAAAAAAAATAATACTTCCTTTTTGATGTCTAATTTTTTCCTTCCATTTCATTACTTTTCTCAGCCCCCAAAAAGGCCAAATAAAAATCCATAAATTCGTATCGAGCTATTAAAATAATTTTTTAAAATAAAAATAAATCACAGAAAAAAAATCTGATGAAAAAAATATTAGATCTTCACATAGCGAGGGTCCTGAGGAGACAGAGCTTGCTGAGCTTGCAGGGCAGTGAAAGCCTTATAAAGCCTTTCCAAACTGTGCATTTTGGACCTAGAGTCGAAATGACCGCCCGTAGAGGGAAGAACCTCAGAAACATCCTCGTTCCGAGTCATTTTCACTCTCCCCCCATACGTACCTGGCTACATAACACCACGGTGGGATCATATCAATGTGGCCACTGTGTGGCTTGTAAATTTATCAAACGTGACTCCAAGATCATCTTCGATAGCACTGGAAAAAGATCATTTAAGATCAAATCTTTTTTCAACTGCAATACCGCAGGTCTAGTATACCTCCTCACATGTACCTGTCATCTGCAATACGTGGGAAAAACCTTTAGACCCTTTAAGGAGCGTATCAAAGAGCATGTCAGATCACCTAAACTGCTCGTTGATACCCCCATAGGTCGACATTTAAAAGAGGTTCATGCTGGTAATCCACAGGGACTTCGTTTCTGTGGACTAGAATTGGTCCGAAAGGATAGACGCAGGGGCAATTATGACCGTTTTTTGAGACAACGGGAAAGTTTTTGGATTTTCCAACTCAAAACATTACACCCAAAAGGTCTCAACAAAGGTTTTTCCTTCGCCCCCTTTATCTAAATAACACCAATTCAATCCTGTCAGGTCATTCTTTTTGTAAAATTTATTTTATTTTATTTTGTAAATATTGTGTAAATACTTTGTATGTATATTTACAAGATGTATGGTCGGCACTCTTCTCACCTATTTAGGGTTATATTACTAACCCTTTAATAATACTTGTCAACACACCACGCTACTTCTAACAAAATTCTCTGTTTTCCCTTTATGTTTGAAGCTAACTACTTCTTCTATTTTAATCTACAATGAACATTTATTTATCCCTTTATAAGTGTTCATTTACGCCTCCCTACATACACATTTAGAATCTTTAGTTTGTTCCCTAACTATGGCACTTGTATGCCTACCATAGAAACATCGTCCTACATAACAACTGGATCTATGTACTCTGGTTTATATACTGGAATTTTTCCAGCCTCCTTTAAGTACTAGTCCCGTTTTGTTTGTACATCCGAAAAATTTACCGATTGACTACTAATATTCTTGGACGACCCTTACATTTCTATGGACTCAAAACGAGTCTTATTATCGTTTATCTTTGGGGACTATCCGGACTATAACATGTAATCCCTTGCAGCCTTCTATGGTGCCCGGGTCATTTGATAGATCCATACCGGCACTCGTTTCCCGAGTAGGGTTAACTGCAATTTGGACCCTGTATTAGGGGAGGGATTACTCCGCCCCCTCCTGTCCACACGGACTCACCGATTGGACAGTGAGGATTACGTCACACTGGGGGGAAGTTCTAAGACCCATTTAAAAAGAGGCGCCATCCACTCTGCAAACGGCTCTTGACAAAGGCGATCTGTATCGCCGAAACGCGCGTTGAGCAGCTCACATAGAGCGGATTATTCGATTTTAAATTTTCTCGTTTGGACAATTCTGGGGTTTTGACATTCCTACGATCCTGAGCACTGCCAAAGACGGTTTAAGTATATATGTATAAGATATGTACAAGATGCTAGGGACTCCTACCCCCAAATCACATTTAGCTGTTTAGGCATCTTGTTACATATTGTTACATATTTTATCACTACGCTTTTCTTCGTGATTTAGTATGGGTTTCCATATACCTTTTGCCTCAAGAATCAATATGTGCTTTATGCATGGGATATAAGTTTATGGTATTTAAGGGTATTTCTTCATTCATTCTAAATTTTGAATTGCACTGTAATCTGCAGCCACTAAGCTATCTCCAGGTTAATACCCCTCACATCTGTACCTATTTCTTACCTAATAAGTGATATTCATCCAAGTATATTTGAAGACATACTAGGTACTTTTGTGTTTGTATCTTGCATTTCTGGGTGCATATACTGTATCCTCCATTATTAGATACAAAATATAACCTGTTAGCAACTGTTGCTGCATACTCTGTACCCTCGGTCTTTTTGATACAACTATTCTAGTGGAATATTTGGCATACGTTTGAAGCCACATTAATATCTCCACAGTTTATGTGTTCTTCATAGTAAAGCCAGGCGCAGCTATGACTCTACCCCACTAGGTCCTTATTTTTAATCTACACTTGTACATATATATTTTTTCTTTTCCTCAAGAGGGACTATTAAAGAGTTTTTTTGTTTTCTGGCTACCTGCATGCAAAGACTCCCCTTAGTGGGCACCTGCAGTACAAGCCTTTTTGTAATATAAGGATATAAGGTCTATTTGGAGGGCAATTCGTTTCCGAGTTGCCAACCAGTAGTACTATTTTTCTCTATATCTCCAGGGGTTATGCCCCATTGTATCCTATAACCACCACAACACTGGCGGATGGATCTAATCCATTTCCTTCCAGGGTTGTTCTTTACGTAATGTATATACTTCAGGTATACAGAATGTATATGCTGCATGTATATTGAATGTACATGCAGCATGCATACAGAATGTAAATACTTCAGGTATACCTGGCACAGACTCCCCATGCACCCATGGTGTGGCACCTATTAAAATAATTTACATGTGGAGACATAGTGTCACTCTCCATCCCCCACCAGTGCCCCATGAGCTAATAATCTAAACAGGGGACGTAGTTTAGACCCCACACATTGGCAGTGGGTGGGTTCCCAAAATGACAATAGGGGACCTATTACCTGCCCAAGGCCCCACCCATTGATGGTGGGTGGGAACCCTAAATGATAATGGCTCCCCCTCTTGTTCCCCTCCAGTCTCCATGTATTGATTGTGTGGAGGCTCTAAATGACAATGGGGGTACTTATTGTCCTTTTCCCCCGCTCCCACCAATTGAAGGTGTGTAGACCCCAAATAACAAGGGGGGGTCCTATTGTGCCCCCCAGCCCACACTCATTGGCGGCAAGTGGGGGCTAATTGTTAAGATAATTCCCTTGCAGTAACTAGGGATCCTCCTAGTCACCCTCCCCCTCAGTGACAAGGGGTCCCTTAGAACCCCTCCCTCCCCTCCCCCCCCCCCCCCCCAATAAATAAATATTTTACCTGGCCCTACCTAGACCTAATAATAGCGGAGGATGTAATCAAATAAATACCTGAAAAATAAAAAAAATAATACTTCCTTTTTGATGTCTAATTTTTTCCTTCCATTTCATTACTTTTCTCAGCCCCCAAAAAGGCCAAATAAAAATCCATAAATTCGTATCGAGCTATTAAAATATTTTTTTAAAATAAAAATAAATCACAGAAAAAAAATCTGATGAAAAAAATATTAGATCTTCACATGGCGAGGGTCCTGAGGAGACAGAGCTTGCTGAGCTTGCAGGGCAGTGAAAGCCTTATAAAGCCTTTCCAAACTGTGCATTTTGATTCAGAGCGCTCTGTCAGGTAAATCAGAGACTTGTAGACAACCAACAACAGATTTAGGGATACGCTGGGTTAATCAAATAGAGCTTGGCAGCTGCTTCTCAGAGTCTGCTTTTTAGGAAAAGATTTTCTAATAAACACAATTTGTCTATTAATCAGGCAGGATTTATTGATCACAAGTCACATATTACACATATTCGATCCCTTTGTTGATATACACATTCCTGCTGTAACATACACCCAACATGGCCGAACTCCATACATAAACTGGGAAGAGAGAGCAAATCTTGAGACGTACCTGTTTCAATATGTTTTTGCAATCCGGTTCCTTTTTTTTAATTTAAATAAACTGCAATCTTTAAGTTTGCAACAGGGTTGATGTTCCAGCAGGGATAAGTCAAATGGCAAATGATTTAGGTAAATTAGAAAAATTATAAAAAATTGTATGTGGACAAGTGCAAGATAATGCATCTTGGACGTAAAAACCCAAGGGCAGAATATAGAATATTTGAGTCCTGACCTCAAGATCTGAGGAAAGGGATTTAGGGGTAGTTATTAGTGATGTCGCGAACCCGAAATTTTCGGTTCGCGAACGGCGAACGGGAACTTCTGCAAACGTTGGCGAACCGGGCGAACCGCCATTGACTTCAATGGGCAGGCGAATTTTAAAACCCACAGGGACTCTTTCTGGCCACTAAAGTGATGGAAAAGTTGTTTCAAGGGGACTAACACCTTGACTGTGGCATGCCGGAGGGGGATCCATGGCAAAACTCCCATGTAAAACTACACAGTAGATGCAGAGTCTGGTTTTAATCCATAAAGGACAGAAATCACCTAACATTCCTAAATTGTTTGGAATAACGTGCTTTAAAACATCAGGTATGATGTTGTATCGATCAGGTAGTGTAAGGGTTACGCCCGCTTCACAGTGACAGACCAAACTCCCCGTTTAACGCACCGCAAACAACCGAAAACAGTCCATTTGCACAACCGCAAACTCCCCATTTGCACATGTTTTAGTGCAAACTAGTCTAACTACTAATATAGTTGAAAAATGCTACTTTTATTCATGCCAGACAACCATGCAGGCCAGACTAACAAACATGCCAGGGCCAATCATAGTTAACCACATCAGATAGTAACATGGCTCCCTCTATATACAGAGTAAACATGGCTCCCTCTATATACAGTGTAAACATGGCTCCTCTCTATATACAGAGTAACATGGCTCCCCTCTATATACAGTGTAAACACGGCTCCTCTCTATATACAGAGTAACATGGCTCCCCTCTATATACAGTGTAAACATGGCTCCTCTCTATATACAGAGTAACATGGATCCCTCTATATACAGTGTAAACATGGCTCCTCTCTATATACAGAGTAACATGGCTCCCTCTATATACAGTGTAAACATGGCTTCCCCCTATATACCGTGTAAACATGACTCCCTCTATATACAGAATAACATGGTTCCCTCTATATACAGAATAACATGGCTTCCCTCTATATACCGTGTAAACATGGCTCCCTCTATATACAGAATAACATGGCTTCCATCTATATACCGTGTAAACATGGCTCCCTCTATATACAGTGTAAACATGGCTCCTCTCTATATACAGAGTAACATGGCTCCCTCTATATACAGAATAACATGGCTCCCTCTATATACCGTGTAAACATGGCTCCCTCTATATAACATGGCTTCCCTCTATATACCATGGCTTCCCTCTATATACCGTGTAAACATGGCTCCCTCTATATACAGTGTAAACATGGCTCCTCTCTATATACAGAGTAACATGGCTTCCCTCTATATACCGTGTGTTGTGGTTTAAATGCTCATTAATCCATTTCACTGTGTAAACATGGCTCCCTCTATATACAGAATAACATGGCTCCCTCTATATACCGTGTAAACATGGCTCCCTCTATATACAGAGTAACATGGCTTCCCTCTATATACTGTGTAAACATGGCTCCCTCTATATACAGAATAACATGGCTCCCTCTATATACAGTGTAAACATGGCTCCTCTCTATATACAGAGTAACATGTCTCCCTCTATATACAGTGTAAACATGGCTCCTCTCTATATACAGAGTAACATGGCTCCCCTCTATATACAGTTTAAACACGGCTCCTCTCTATATACAGAGTAACATGGCTCCCTCTATATACAGTGTAAACATGGCTCCTCTCTATATACAGAGTAACATGGCTTCCCTCTATATACCGTGTAAACATGGCTCCCTCTATATACAGAATAACATGGCTCCCTCTATATATAGAATAACATGGCTTCCCTCTATATACCGTGTAAACATGGCTCCCTCTATATACAGAATAACATGGCTCCCTCTATATACAGAGTAACATGGCTTCCCTCTATATACAGTGTAAACATGGCTCCTCTCTATATACAGAGTAACATGGCTTCCCTCTATATACCGTGTAAACATGGCTCCCTCTATATACAGAATAACATGGCTCCCTCTATATATAGAATAACATGGCTTCCCTCTATATACCGTGTAAACATGGCTCCCTCTATATACAGAATAACATGGCTCCCTCTATATACAGAGTAACATGGCTTCCCTCTATATACCGTGTAAACATGGCTCCCTCTATATACAGTGTAATCATGGCTCCTCTCTATATACAGAGTAACATGGCTTCCCTCTATATACCATGTAAACATGGCTCCCTCTATATACAGAGTGACATGGCTTCCCTCTATATACCGTGTAAACATGGCTCCCTCTATATACAGAATAACATGGCTCCCTCTATATACAGAGTAACATGGCTTCCCTCTATATACTGTGTAAACATGGCTCCCTCTATATACAGAATAGCATGGCTCCCTCTATATACCGTGTAAACATGGCTCCCTCTAAATACAGAATAACATGGCTCCCTCTATATACAGAGTAACATGGCTTCCCTCTATATACCGTGTAAACATGGCTCCCTGTATATACAGAATAACATGGCTCCCTCTATATATAGAATAACATGGCTTCCCTCTATATACCGTGTAAACATGGCTCCCTCTATATACAGAATAACATGGCTCCCTCTATATACAGAGTAAAATGGCTTCCATCTATATACCGTGTAAACATGGCTCCCTCTATATATAGTGTAAACATGGCTCCACTCTATATACAGAGTAACATGGCTTCCCTCTATATACCATGTAAACATGTCTCCCTCTATATACAGAATAGCATGGCTCCCTCTATATACTGTGTAAACATGGCTCCCTCTATATACAGAATAACATGGCTCCCTCTATATACAGTGTAAACATGGCTCCCCTCTATACAGGGGCGTACCTGGAGCATTTGGCACCTGGGGCGGATGCTTTATTTGGCACCCCCCTCCCCAACTTTGAAATGTAAAAAACAACTGCAATTTTTTTTAAATGTATGTGTATGCAGTGTGTGTATAGTGTGTGTAGAGTGTGTGCAGTGTGTGCAGTGTGTGTATAGTGTGTGCAGTGTGTGTATAGAGTGTGCATAGTGTATGCAGTGTGTGTATAGTGTGTATGCAGTGTGTGCAGTGTGTGTAGAGTGTGTATAGTGTATGCAGTGTGTGTATAGTCTGTGCCGTGTGTGTATAGTCTGTGCAGTGTGTGTATAGAGTGTGCAGTGTGTGCATAGTGTATGCAGTGTGTGCATAGTGTGTACAGTGTGTGTAGTGTGTGTATAGTGTGTATGCAGTGTGTATATAGTGTGTATGCAGTGTGTGTATAGTGTGTATAGTGTGTATATAGTGTGTATGCAGTGTGTGGTAGTGTGTATGCAGTGTGTATGCAGTGTGTGTAGAGTGTGTATAGTGTATGCAGTGTGTGTGCAGTGTGTGTATAGTCTGTGCAGTGTGTGTATAGAGTGTGCAGTGTGTGCATAGTGTATATAGTGTGTGCATTGTGTGTATAGTGTGTGCAGTGTGCATAGTGTATGCAGTGTGTGTATAGTGTGTGCAGTGTGTATAATGTGTACATAGTGTGTGTATAGTGTGTATGCAGTGTGTGTATAGTGTGTGCAGTGTGTGTATAGTTAGTGCAGTGTGTGTGTATAGTGTATGCAGTGTGTGCAGAGTGTGTATAGTGTATGCAGTGTGTGTAGAGTGTGTGTATAGTGTGTACAGTGTGTGTAGAGTGTGTGCAGTGTGTGCATAGTGTGTGTGCAGTGTATGCAGTGTCTGTAGAGTGTGTATAGTGTATGCAGTGTGTGTGCGGTGTGTGTATAGTCTGTGCAGTGTGTGTATAGAGTGTGCAGTGTGTACATAGTGTGTGCATTGTGCATAGTGTGTGCAGTGTGTGTAGAGTGTGTGCAGTGTGTGCATAGTGTGTGTGCAGTGTATGCAGTGTGTGTATAGTGTATGCAGTGTGTGTATAGTCTGTGCAGTGTGTGTATAGAGTGTGCAGTGTGTGCATAGTGTGTGCATTGTGTGTATAGTGTGTGCAGTGTGCATAGTGTGTATAGTGTGTGCAGTGTGTATGCAGTGTGTGTAGTGTGTGTATATTGTGTGCAGTGTGTGTAGTGTGTGTGCATAGTGTGTGCATAGTGTGTGCATAGTGTGCATAGTGTGTACAGTGTGTGTGTATATTGTGTGTATAGTGTGTGTAGTGTGTATATAGTGTGTGCAGTGTGTGTATAGTGTGTATGCAGAGTGTGTATAGTGTGTATATAGTGTGTATGCAGAGTGTGTATAGTGTGTATATAGTGTGTATGCAGTGTGTGTATAGTGTGTATGCAGTGTGTGTATAGGGTATATGCAGTGTGTGTATAGGGTATATGCAGTGTGTGTATAGTGTATGCAGTGTGTGCAGAGTGTGTATAGTGTATGCAGTGTGTGTAGAGTGTGTGCAGTGTGTGTAGAGTGTGTGCAGTGTGTGTATAGTGTGTGCATAGTGTGTGCATAGTGTGTACAGTGTGTGTAGAGTGTGTGCAGTGTGTGCATAGTGTGTGTGCAGTGTATGCAGTGTCTGTAGAGTGTGTATAGTGTGTGTAGAGCGGCGGGTGGGGCCCTAAATAAAAATTCCCCCCTCCCCCATCAAAGGTGACTAGGGGTCCCCAAGCCCCTAGTCACACAACCAAATAAAAAAGCCCCTACCTACCCCCCCTCACCCTATAAAATAGTGAGGGGGGAATAAAATTACTACCCTGAAAAGTAAAATTCAACTTACTATTCAACGTCTTCTTTTTTCTAAAATCTTCATTTTTCAGCCCCAAAAAAGGCCAAATAAAAAGCCATCATACCCGTCGAACTTAAAAATAAAATAAAAAACCCGAGCGCAAAAAAAATTAATCCATCTTCACCCATGGAGGGCTCCGTGTCAGTGTGTATCAGTGATCCTTAGGATAGGTGTCAATCCATATCTGCCAAGTGACCCTATGTAGGGGGAACAGTCCCTATTCTGCTCTGTGTCAGTGTCTGGAGGGGGTATCTGCAGTAACACAGGGTGTCTGGAGGGAGTATCTGCAGTAACACAGGGTGTCTGGAGGGAGTATCTGCAGTAATACAGAGTATCTGGGGGGAGTATCTGCTTGTAACATTTATATGCACTAAAAAAAAAAAAAAATTGACCAAAATAAATAAAATGGTTGCAGCTTCCGAAATAATCTAAAATGGATGCTGTCCAGTAGGTGGGAGGGTCTGCTAGGGACGGTGTGCTGCTGATTGGCTGTAATGTGTCTGCTGACTGTGAGGTACAGGGTCAAAGTTTACGCAATGATGACGAATAGGGGGCGGACCGAACACCGCATGTGTTCGCCCGCGGTGGCGGACGCGAACATGCTATGTTCGCCAGGAACTATTCGCCAGTAGTTATTTCAGATGACTTAAAGATAGGCAACTAGGCATACAATGTAATAGAGCAGGAGGAAATGCTAGCAGCATGCTTGGTTGTATAGGGAGAGGTATTAGCAGTAGAAAGAGAGAAGTGCTCATGCTATTGTACAGAACACTGGTGAGACATCACTTGGAGTATTGTACGCAGTACTGGAGATTGTATCTTGAGAAGGATATTGATACTTTGGAAAGAGTTCAGAGAAGGATTACTAATCTGGTTCATGGATTACAGGATAAAACTTACAGGAAAAGGTTAAAGGATCCTAACATGTATAGCTTGGAGGATAGACGAGACAAGGGAGATATGCTAGAAACATTTAAATGCATAAAGGGAATCAACACAGTGAAGGAGGAGGCTATATTTAATAGAAGAAAAACTACCACAACAAGAGGACATAGCCTTAAAGTAGAGGGGCAAAGGTTTAAAAATAATTGCAGTAAATATTACTTTACTGAGAGGGTAGTGGATGCTTGGTATAGCCTTCCAGCTGAAGTGGTAGAGGTTAACACAGTGAGGGAGTTTAAGCATGCGTGGGATAGGCATAAGGCTATCCTAGACTTAAGATAAGGCCAGGGACTAATTCAAGTATTTAGAAAATTGGACAGACTAGATGGGCCAAATGGTTCTTATCTGACGTCACATTCTATGTTTCTATGTTTATGTTTCTATTTTTAATAGTTTTAAGAGCCTTTATGGATTTTTATTTGTTTTTTGGGGGGCTGAAATAAGAAGATGGAAGAAAAAAAAGAAGATATCTAATGGTAAGTATTAATTGATATTTTTCAAGTATTAAGTGTATTGCCTCTCTCACCATTGTTAGGGTGAGGGCGATAGGTAGTGTATTTGTTTATTGGTGGGGTGACTAGGGGTTTGGGGATCTTCAGTCACAGGGGGGTGACTAGGGGTGGTGGTTGGGGGGGTACAATAGGTCCCTCCCATTATCATTTGGAGTCCCCACCAAATGGGTATGGGCTATTTGGGACAATAAGCTCACCCCCATTATCACTTTGCCCCCCCCCCCCCCCCCATCCACTGCCAATGGGTGTGGGCTGGGGGTATAATATGTCCCCCTTTTAGTTTAATTGAAGAGCATGGGTGGGGTCTTGAGTGGCACACTATATCCCCCATGTTAAAACATTTTAACAGGTGCACCATCTGGGCCAGGTCGACCTTTATTGGATTGCGAATTGGCAGTAATAGCAGCCCAGTTCCTTGTCTTGTTTTACAACAGTGAGCAGTCACTGGTTGTTCACTGTTTAGTGACATACCCCTACTCGCAGCACAGTGGTAGGGGCAGGAAGAAGCATTCAACCTCCCTTATACTACTACGGAGGTCATACTAATCACAGCTCCCCACCTCTTTTATTTTAGATATTACAAGTAGGGAGCCGTGAGCCAGTAGCTCCTTCCTTGTAATAATCTAAACGAACGATGAGCATATTGCAGGATGACATTTTGTCCAACAAACAATTCTGTCTTCGTCATTTCTATTTGTTCTATCTGAAATACGAATGAATAGCCAATATTTGGACATAGATCCGAGGAAGATATGAAGCAATAAAAAAAAAGGTGAAATGGGGACCCAGAGGCATTTAGAGATTTCTGGGAGGACTATAAAGCTTAGAGGAGTTGGGAGAGGGGTTAAAAAAATTAGATGCAGCCATGATAGTTCCACTTTAATAGAGAAGTCCCTAATTTGGTATCCTTAATTATTACAATAATAAGGACACCAAATTAGGGAGCTATCTAC